>NW_026591872.1:6261126-6444202 GCF_907164565.1 Psammomys obesus
AGAAGAAGAAGAAGAAGAAGAAGAAGAAGAAGAAGAAGAAGAAGAAGCCGCCACACAAAAGAAGAGTAGACTGCTGGAATGAATCAAACTTGGGGCTGAAATCAATAAATTAGAAACAAAACAATATTTCAAAGAACCAACAGGACCAAGAACTGGTACTTGTAGAAAATTCAACAGGATAGAAAGACCCTTAACTGAATTAAGTAAAAAACAGAGGGACTCTCTCCAAATAAACCAAATCAGAAATGAAAATCAGGACAAAACGACAGATTCTGAGGAAATCCAAAGAATCATTACGTCCTACTTCAAAATCCTGTATGTCACAAAATTTGAAAATGTAAATAAAATGGACAATTTTCATGATAGATTCCATTTACCAAAGCCGAATCAAGATCTGGTAAATAGATTCCCTGTACTCTGCTGAAGGTTTGGTTATAAGTCTCAGTATCTGTTTTGATACACTGCTAGATAGAGACTTTCAGAGGCCCTCTGTGGTAGGCTCCTGTCCTGTTACTTCTTTTCTCCTACATCCAATGTCCATCCCATTTGTCTTTCTAAGTGAGGATTGATCATCTTATCCAGGGTCCTCTTTCTTGTTTATCTTCTTTAGGTGTACAGATTTCAGTATGTTTATCCTATCTTATATGTCTAGTACCTACTTATAAGTGAGTATATACTGTGTGTGTCTTTTTGTTAGTATGACATGGAGAGGCCAAGAGTTCCACAAGGACCAAATATATCTGGGCACAGGTCCTCCAACCAAGGACCATGTATGGATATAACCTAGAACCCCTGCTCCGATGTAGCCCATGGTAGCTCACTAACCAAGTGGGGACCCTAGAAAAGGGAACAGGGACTATTTCTGACATGAACTCAATGGCTGGCTCTTTGACCCCCACTCCCCTCCCGAGGGAGGGGCAGCCCTGCTAGGCCACAGAGGAGGACATTGCAGCCAGGCCTGAAGATATCTGATATGCTAAGGTCAGATGAAAGGGGAGGTGGTCCTCCCCTATCAGTGGACTTGGAAAGGGGTAGGGAGAAGATGAGAGATGGAGGGTGGAATTGGGAGGGAATGAGGGAGCAGGATACAGCTGGGATACAGAGTTAATAAACTGTAACTAATATTAAAAAAATAAAAATTAAAAAAAACTTTAAAAAATCAGATAAATAAATTAAATAGTCCTATATCCTCTAAGGAAATAGAAGCAATCGTCAAACATCTCCCTTCCAAAGAAAGCCCAGGGCCAGATGGTTCCAAGGGAGAATTCTAGCAGACCTTCAAAGATGAGCTAACATCGATATTCTTCATATTATTCCACAAAATAAAAGGAACATTACTAGCCCCCTTCTATGAAGCCACAGTCATGCCGATACTTAAAACCCACAAAGACCCAACAAAGAAAGAAAATTTCAGACCAATCTCGCTTATGAACATTGATGTAAAAATACTCAATAATATACTAGCAAACCGAATCCAAGAACACATTAAATATATCATCCACTACAACCAAGTAGGCTTCATCCCAGGTATGCAAGGATACCATTGCTAGTGGTAATGTAAACTTGTACAGCCACTTTGGATATCAATCTGGCGCTTTCTCCGAAAATTAGGAATAGTGCTACCTCAAGATCTAGTTATACTACTCCCGGGCATATATTCAAAATATGTTCAAATAAAGAACATGGATATTTGCTAAATTGTGTTCTTAGCAGCTCAATTTGTAATAGCCAGAATTAGGAAAAAACAAGATGCCTCTCAACAGAGGAATAAATACAGAAATTGTGGTTCATTTACACAATGTAATACTACTTAGATATGAAAAACAAGGAAATTATCAAATTTGCAGGCAAAGATGAGAAAATTAAAAGATCATCCTGAGTGAGGTTACCAAGTAGCAGAAAGACACAACATGGTATATGCTCACTTTTAAGTGGTTATTAGCCATATATTATAGGATAAATTTACTAAAATCTGTAGACCTAAAGAAAGTAAACAACTAGGAGGCTTCTACGTAAGAGGCTGAAACCTCATTCAGAAGGGCAAATAAGATAGACATCGGAGGTAGAAGAAGACAGGGAACAGGACAGGAACCTTCCTCAGATGGTCTCCAAAAGACCACCATCAAGGTATTCACGGAGATGCTGAGAGTCATATCCAAACTTTGAGTGGAGTGTAGGGAACCTTATGGAAAAAGAGGAAGATACAAAGACCTGGAAGGGACAGTAGTTCCAAGAGGCTACCAACAGATCCGAAAAAATATCTGGACCCAGGGGCTCCTGCAGAGATAGATACTCCAACCCAGAATCATGCATGGAGAGGACCTAGACCCCCTGCTCAGATGAAACCCACAGGCTGCTCAGTTTCCAAGTGGGTTCCCCAGTTAGGGGAAGTGGAGCTGTCTCTGCCATGAACTCAGTGGCTGGCTCTTTGATCGCCTCTTCCTGGGGTGTGCAACCAGGAAGATGCCAGACCACAGAGGAAGATGATGCAGCCAGCCCTGAAGAGACCTCATAGTTTAGAGTCAGATAGAAGGGGAGGTTGTCCTCCACTTTCAGTGTAGTAGAGGAGAGGCATATGGGAAAAAGAGGAAGGGTGAGTTGGACAGGGAGTAGAAGGGGTGGGTACAGCTGGGACACAAAGTGAATAAGTAATAAGAAAGGTAGGAAGGAAGGAAGGAAGGAAGGAAGGAAGGAAGGAAGGAAGGAAGGAAGGAAGGAAGGAATTAAGGAAGGAATTAAGGAAGGAATTAAGGAAGGAATTAAGGAAGGAAAGAAAGAGGAGGAAGAAAGAAAGAAAGAAAGAAAGAAAGAAAGAAAGAAAGAAAGAAAGAAAGAAAGAAAGAAAGAGAAAGAAAAGATGGAAGAAAGGAAGGAAGGAAGGTAGGAAGGAATGAAGGAAGATAAAAATAAACAAATTGACTCAGAAAGAGTCCAGAACAATCAGATAACACATACTTAAAGGATTATGCTAACTACATATTGAAGACTTAATAGTGGCTTAATCTTTAATTTATGAGATAATTACAGTTTACTGTAAATGATTCAGTAACTTCTACAGTTATCTTTTCCATATTCTGTAAAGAAAACTGGATTGAAAATGAAAATCTTTTTTAATAATGTTTATTTTTTTTTATATTAATCACAGGTTATTTACTTTGTAACCCAGCCATAGCCCCCTCTCTCATTCCCTCCCAATCCCACCTCCCTCCCTCATCTTCTTCCTGCCCCTTTCCAAGTCCACTGATAGGGGAGTATATCCTCCCCTTCCATCTGACCTTAGCTTATCAGGTATCTTCACGACTGGCTGCAGAAAATGAAAATATTTTTTTTCCTTTTTTAATTTTAATTTAATTTTATTTTTAATTACACTTTATTTACTTTGTATCCCCCCTCTACTTCCCCTCCCAACCTCTCCCTTCCTCCCCCTTCTCCACGCATGCCTTTCCTCAAGTCCACTGGTAGGGGAGGTCTTTTCCTTCCTTCTGATCCTAGTCAATTAAGTCTCATCAGGAGTGGCTGCATTGTCTTCCTCTGTGCCCTGGTAAGACTGTTCCCCGCTCAGGGGGAGGTGAACAAAGAAAAGGACAATCAGTTCATGTCAGAAGCAGTCCCTGTTTCCATTACCATGGAACCCACTTGGACACTGAACTGCCATGGGCTACATCTGTGCAGGGGTTCTAGGTTATCTCCATGCATGGTAATTGGTTGGAGTATAAGTATCAGGAAGGACCCCATGTTCAAATTTTTTGGTTCTATTGCTCTCCTTGTGGAGCTCCTGTTCTCTCCACAGATCTTATTTTTTCCCACTTCTTTCATAAGATTCCCTGCATTCTGCCTAAAGTTTGGCCATAAGTCTCAACATCTGCTTTGATAGTCTGTAAGGCAGAGCCTTTCAGAGGCCTTCTGTGGGAGGCTACTAATACGTTTCCTATTTTCTTCTTCTTCGGATGTCCATCCTCTTTGCCTTTCCAATGGGGATTGAGCATTTTAGACAGAGTCCTCCCTATAGATTAGTTTATTTAGGTGTACAGATTGTAGATAACTTAAATGTTAAGAAATGTGTAATGTAAAATAACAGGAATGTAATTATTTTGCAGTGCTTCTACCCATGTAGAATAGAAACATAGAATTGCTTTTCATCATGATTGGGCTTTTGCTGCAGCAGAAATAGTTCAATATTAAATCACAGTGAAATAATTGATTGCATTATAACTCAAACTCAAAAGTACATTCAATAACTTTTGATACTTAATTTAGGCTCTTTTAAAGATTAATTCATATCAGAATGTCTTTAATACCCCTTAGCAACAGATAGTTTTGTTATGAAGCCCTATCATTTTTCTATTTTTGCAGTGGCTGGTTTTATATATGAGTTATTTTAACAGTAGAAATGACAGCTTTACAAGCCATAATTTTTTATAATTTTTAATTTTTTATATTAATCACAGGTTATTTACTTTGTATCCCAGCGGTAGCCCCCGTTCTCATTCCTTCCCAATCCCACCCTCTCTACCTCATCTCCTCCTTGCCCTTTTCCAAGTCCACTGATAGGGGAGGTCCTCTTCCCCTTTGATCTGACCCTAGCTTATTAGGTATCTTCAGGACTAAGCCATAATTTTTTAATGTATAGGTTCAATTAACTTTGCTTTACTTCATATTTCTATTAATGTATAAAGTGTTTCTAGATAAAATCTCGATGAAAACATATCAAACAGAATTAATGTAATAAACATAATTTTCTAAATGTTCATATCATTATGAATTTAAAACATTTATCTGTCTTGGATACAAATGCATTTGTCATGATGAGTTATTCTCATATATTTTGAATTAGTAATTTTCTTCAAATATTTCCCTATTTATTAAAAAGCAATGTAGTATGGAAGTTAGAAATATGAAGATGCACTTTTAAAATATTGGCTCTCATACTGAGAAGCTTGTGTAACAGTGGAGAAGATATTAAATACTTCTGAGGATGAGTATCCTTTCTTCATAAGATTGGTAACAAAATAAATATTTCACAATATTTTGTGACATTGCTGTTAAATAAGTTGTTTGTTTAAAGGACACATTCAGTTCATACATGTATTTTTTCCTTCATAAAATAATGCATAATTAACTTGTAATTGTATGATTCCAAGTATTCAGTTAAAGGGACTTTTCTAGATGTTTTAATGATCCAATATAAGTCAACAATTATCAGTATTGTTTAAAGCAATAATTTCAAAAGTACTTTAGCATTTGTCAGTTGGTACAGAGTTCAAGAACTTAGTAGCATGCTAGTATTAGACCAAAAAAATTCAAATTTGTTTAGAAATGACTATGACTATGCTTGTGTTGAATGATGGTGACAATAAAAATAAATGCTGGTTCATTGCTTTGTATTTTGGTCTTTTCCTTTATTTAAAAAGTTAGATATAATAATAATTACACATATCACTGGGGTGCTGTAATGAGAGAATGAGTTTAGGAAGAAGCTTTATTGCCAAACAATAAATGTGTCATAAAAGTACAGTTATTTTATTGCTTTTTTATTTTAGGCTGTTGTCCTACTAACCATATGTATAAGATGTACATTGCATTTTCAGTATTTCCAACAAATTAAAAAGACAGGTAAGTAATTTGAAGAATTTCTTAACTTGGAACTAAATATTTAAGAGTTTAAGCCAATTAAAAATCATTTTAAAGACAAGTCACTTGATTCAATGACTAACCTAGTGAATTGCATACATCTTCATATAGACATGTCTCAGTTTCTGTTGACAGCAAATATTTCTGCCTGCAACCTAAAAATCTAACCCAGTATTTGATGCTTGTTTTAAAACTTGATCAAAATAGCCTTAATTTTTTATTTAAAAAGGACATTTCAACCTCCTCAGAGTACACAATGTGTTAATGATTGTCTATATCATGGGAAACAGAGCCGAATAATTTGATTACTTCGTTGAAAAGTCTGGTCAGGGTAGTATAAATATAGATGTCAAAATATCCAGCGAAGTGTAATAGTTCTTGAATTCCATTATCTATTTTCAAGAGAATTTAGGATTATAACAACACAAATTTCTACCTTAAATAGGGTGTCCCTTGATTTTGGCAAAGATAACGCATACATTTATTATTGCTGAAGAGAAAATCTTAAACAAATATGCAATGAAGGACCTACTCAGCTGATATGCAACACAGGCATTATTTACAAAAATTACTCCTCAGAATCCATTAAAAGAACATCTGTCTTGCAACAACTTCCATGCTTCTGAGCTAATCCTCTTCTTCCTTGACGTGTTCCAATTTCAAGACATGAAGAGAGTAGTACATAGAGATTTAACATGACAGCTTGAGTTTCACCTTTTCTACAGGTAATGTCCAGACTCTAAAATTTTTTATTTGTTTTTAACTTCACTGTATTCATATAGTTGGACTCTGGTTCCTCTGCCTTTGGTACTGTTTGACAGAAAGGTTTAACCTTGTCAAGTTATTCCAGTTACTTCCATGTCTTAAAATTATATGTTGTATTAACCTTAATGTGCCTGCCTCATGTTTTGATTAGGCAGGTTCCTCCCACAACATAGAAACTGACCAGTAAAGAAATTAATACAGCATAAGAATTGCTCGTTTGACACGCTTTGGGGGAA
Source organism: Psammomys obesus (assembly GCF_907164565.1). Taxonomy (NCBI): domain Eukaryota; kingdom Metazoa; phylum Chordata; class Mammalia; order Rodentia; family Muridae; genus Psammomys; species Psammomys obesus. Next base: position 6,267,759 of record NW_026591872.1, read on the forward strand.
GGCAGTTAAAGTTGAAGTCTGTAGTCATGATTTTTTATTTTCCAACAAGAAAGACACCTTAAAACATATCAAAAGATGTCAGTCAAATGGTCTGGCTAAAAATAAATACATTCAAGCCCAGCCAGGTTTCGCAGTACCACAGTACGTCCCACCCTCTTCTTAAAACAGTATATGTATATGGATCAAAGTGGCTATTTCTATACATCGTATTTCAATACATACTAAGCCTTCAGAAATAATTATTCATAGCAAACCAATTTATATATAATGTGAGTCTAAGATATTATCACACTTACCTTACCATTTATTTGAAAATACTTTATTCCATAAAGACACCTTCTGTGTCACATTTAATTGCCTTTGAAGCTCCTGCCATTTAAATCTGTCTTCTGGAACACGCATTTCATCATTATTTTTTATCCTTGTTACATCAATCACTACAACTGCTATTGAAAATTTCTGGGCTGTGAATTGATAATTCGTTCCAGTGGTATTAATGAGGCAAGCAGTGGTCTTGAGGGAGGTGACAGTCTATTGCTTTACAGACAGCACCAGATTAACATTCTAGACTATATATGTGGATTTAAACATATACTCAAGAGTCTTTGGGTAATTTTTTACTTCCCTTATCACAAGTTATATAGAAAGGGTACCTCTAAACACCTTATCTACAATGAACTAGGCATATCTAACCACCAAGGGAAGAACATTAATAGTGCTTCTTACCTTATCTTAAGTTCCAGACACTTAAGAGAAACTTTGTACTGCTCTCAGTTTGAAGGCTCCCTGAAGCTTTTAGAGCTCTTCATTGGTCTATTTCTATTACCATGGTTGTAAATGGCATGGCTCTAGCCACAGAGGAATCTAATACCTCTATGTTTCACTCTATGCCTACTTCTGGAAATTAAGTGCCAGCCAGAACAAAGAATGCAGATTTGTTGGTGTTATAATATCATGATTATGAATACGGCCTCTAGGAAGCAGTATATCTGGAAACAGCAGGTGGTACATGTTGAAATGGATTGAATGTGAGTATTTTGATACCCACACATCTCTAATTCAGTTCTCCAAGTGTGATTGCAGTGGTTCTTAGATTATAGGATGTTTGGATTGGTAAGGCAGGTTTTACCTGTATATTATTTTTATTTACCTATTATACAGTTACTACTATTATCATCAAAGCCTGATAGAATACCGTTGTTCAGGAACTCTTGTGTAGACACATATTTATGCACATGCACATTCCATATATTGAACCACCCCTGCATACCTGGGAAGAAGCTTACTTGGTCATAGTGGATGATATCTTTAATATGGTCTTAGATTCATTATGCAAGTATTTTGTTTAGTATTTTTACATCAGTGTTCATAAGGGAAAGTGGCCTGAATTTCACTTTCTTTGTTAGGTCATTTTGAGGTTTAAGTATCAAGGTGACTGCAGCTTCATAGAATGAGTTTGAGAGCGTTCCTTCTGTTTCCATTTTGTGGAATAATTTGAAGAGTGTTGGTGTTAGCTCTTCCTTGATGGTATGGTCGAATTCTGTGCTGAAACTACAAGGCGGTGGGCTTTTTTTTTGTGGATGGGAGATTTTTGATGACAGCTTCTATATCCTGAGGGGATATAGGGCTATTTAATTATTTACCTGGTCTTGATTCATGTTTGGTAAGTGGAATTGAACAAGAAAATTGTCTATTTCATTTAGTTTTTCAAATTTTGTGGCATATAGGCTTTTGAAGTAAGACCAAATGGTGTTTTGGATTTTCTCAATGTAAGTTGTTATGCCCTCCTTTTCATTTCTGATTTTGCTGATTTGTAAAGTATCTTTCTGCCTTTTAGTTAGTTTGGCTAAGGGTTTGTTTATCCTATTGATTTTCTCAAAGATGCAGATCTTGGTTTCATTGATTCTTTGAATTCTTTTATTTGTTTCTATTTATTAATTTCAGCCCTGAGTTTAATTATTTACAGCTGTCTAGTCCTCTTGGGTGTTTCTGCTTCTTTTTTTTTATTCTACGGCTTTCAGGTGAGCCATTAAGTTGTTTGTATGAGATGTTTTGAATTTCTTCTTGAAGGTACTTAGTGTTGTGAACTTTCTTCTTACCAATGCTTTCATTGTGTCCCATAAATCTGGGTATGTTTTGCTTTCATTTCCATTGAATTCTTTGAAGTGTTTAATATCTTTCTTTATTTCTTCCTTGACCCAGTTGTCATTGCATAGAGAGTTGTTGAGTTTTCATTTGTGTGTAGGTTTTTGGCTATTTCTGTTGTTGTTGAGGTCCTGCTTCAGTCCATGGTGGTCTTATAGGATACAATGGATTATATCAATCTTCTTTTATCTATTGAGGCTTTCTATGTTTCCAGTTATATAGTGTGTTTTGGAGAAGGTTCGTGAGGTGCTGAGAAGAAGGTAAATTATTTTGTGTTTGGGTGGAATGTTCTGTTGATGTCTGTTAGTTCCATTTGGTTCATGCCATGTGTTAGAGTCATTGTTCTTTGTTTAATTTCTGTTTTGTTGACCTGTCCTCTGTTGAGAGTGGGCTGTTGAAATCTCCCACTATTAATGTGTGTAGATCTATGTGTGATTTAATTTCTATTAATGTTTATTTTACAAATGTGGGTCTCTTGTATTTGGGCATTGATGTTCAGAATTGTGATGTCTTCCTCATATGATTTTCCTTTGATGAGTATGAAGTGACTTTTCCCATCTCATTTGATTAATTTTGTTTGAAAGTGTATTTTATTAGATATGAGAATGGCCACTCCTGCTTGCTTCTTGCGTCCATTTGCTTGGAAAACTGCCTTCCAGACATGTATGTATGTATGTATGTATGTATTTATTTATCTATTTATTTATTTATTTATCTATTTATTTATTTATTTATCATTTTTATTAATTATTGTTCATTCACTTTGTATCCTCCCTGTACCTCCTTCCCTCTTCCCCTTCCAAACACCCTCCCTCATCAGTAGTGGCTGCATTGTCTTCCTCTGTGGCCTGGTAAGGCTGCTCCCCCTCAGAGGGAGGTAATCAAAGAGCAGAACAATCAGTCCATGTCAGAGACAGTCCCTGTTCCCATTAATATGAAACCCACTTGGACACTGAACTGCCATGGGCTACATCTGTTCTGGGGTTCTTGGTTATCTCCATGAATGGTCATTGGTTGGAGTACTAGTCTCAGAAAAGTCCCCTGGGCACAGAGTTATTTGGTTCTGTTGCTCTCTTTTTTGAGCTCTTGTCTTCTCCAGGTCTTACTATCTCCCCCTTCTTTCATAAGATTCCCTACACTCTGCCCAATATTTCACTATAAGTCTCAGCATCTGCTCTGATACCCTGCAGGGTAAAGCTTTTCAGAGGCCCTCTGTGATATGCTCCTGTCCTGTTCCCTTTTTTCTCCCTCTTCTGATGTCTATCTTCTTTGACTTTCTGAATGGGGATTGAGCATCTTAGCCAGAGTCCTCCTTCTTGATTAGTTTCTTTAGGTGTACAGATTTTATTATGTTTATCCCATATTATATATCTAATATCCACTTATGAGTGAGTATATACCCTGTGTCTTTCTGCTTCTGGGCAACCTCACTCAGATGATCTTTTTCAGTGCCTACCATTTGCCTGCAAATTTCATGATTTCCTTTTTTCTTTTTTTATTGCTGAATAATATTCCATTGTGGAGATATACCACAATTTCTGTATCCATTCCTCAACTGAAGGACATCTGGGTTGTTTTCAGTTTCTGGCTTTACAAATAAAGCTGATACAAACATGGTGGAACACGTGTCCTTGTTGTATACTTGATCATTTTTGGCTATATGTCTAGGAGTGGTACAGGTGGATCTTGAGGAAGTGCTATTCCTAATTGTCGGAAAAAACAACAGATTGATTTCCAAAGTGGTTGTGCAAGTTTACATTCCCAAAAGAAGTGGAGAATGGTTTCCCTTTCTCCACATCCTCTCCAGCATGTGTTGTCACTTGAGTCTTTGATCCTAGCCATTCTGATGGGTGAAAGATAAAATCTCAGAGTTGTTTTGATTTGTGCTTCCCTGATGACTAAGGACATTGAGCATTTCTTTAAGTGTTTCTCTGCCATTTGATATTCCTCTACAGAGAATTCTCTGTTTAGCTCTGTCCAGCAATCAAAAAGGAGGAAATCATGAAATTTGCAGGCAAATGGTGGGAATCTAGAAAAGATCATCCTGAGTGAAATATCCCAGAAGGAGAACGACAAACACGGTATATACTCACTTATATAGACCTATAAGATGTGATAAACATAATGAAATCTGTACACTTAAAAAAGATAATCAAGAGAGCAGACATGGGGTAAGATTATCAATCCTCGTTTAGAAAGACAGATGGGATCCGCATTGAACATATGACAGGAGTCTACTGAGCACATTTGAAAGACTCTAACTAGCAGTGTTTTCAAAGCAAAGACTCAAGGCCTCTCCTTTCAATTGGGGACATTTTCTTCTATGATTTTGCTGAAAATATTTTCTGGGCCTTGGAGGCGGGAATCTTCTTTTTCCTCTCTACCTCTTATTCTTATGTTTTGTTTTTTCATGTTGTTTTGGATTTCTTGGATATTTTGTGTCAGGAAATTTTTAGATTTAACATGTTCTTTGATGGATACACCAATTCGTCCATTGTATATTCAATACATGAGATTCTTTCTTCCATCTCTTATAGTCTCTTGATTATGCTTGCCTCTGTCATTCCTGTTTTCTTTAAGTTCTCTCTCTCTACGATTTCCTCCTCAGTTTAATTTCTCCAATTCTATCTTCAGATCTTGAACCATTTTCTTGATTTCCTTTACCTGTCTGATTTTATTTTCCTGCTTTTCCTTTAATTCCTTCACCTGTTTGTTTGAACTTTCCTCTGTTTCTTTTATTTCTTTCAGTTACAAAATTGTTTCCTTTCCGAATGCCACAAACTGTTTGGCTGCATCTTCCTGTATTTCTTTATTGTTGGCCATAATCTGTTTGACTTTATCTTCCACTATTTCTTTATGGATGGCCTTAATTTGTTTGAGTTTATCTTCCTCTATTTTTTATGCATTTTATTTGTTTCCTCCATTATCCTTTTCATAAGCATAGATATAAGGTCATCTTCTTGAATTTCACCTATGATAGGGTGTCCAGGGCTACTTACCCCTGAATAATTAAGTTTGGGAGATGCCTTATTGTTTTGGATTTTGTTGGTTGTGCTTTACCTCTGGGCTCTACCCATCTGGCTGTCTCAGCTGTTGGCTGTTAGTTTCTGGTGCTTGCTAGAATCCCAGTGTGGGGAGAATTCCCTTTCCAGGAAGATGGTTGTTCCTGAAAGAGGCCTCCTTAGCCTTTTAGGTGGTGCTTTTCAGGAATTGCCACAGGTCACCTCGGGTATTTGGACCTGTGTGGTAACTGTGTTCCCTAGTAGTCAAGAGGGCTCTCCTCTCACTAGGTTCTGAAGACAGCTGCCTTGCTTTTAATTTAGTAAGCTGCTGCTGCTGCTCTTATAGCGTGTTTGCTGGGCACAGCCCTCTTGAAGAACCAGAGAGGTCAGTGGTTTGGTTAGCTTAGCTAGTGATAACAGGTTGTGCCCTGTAGCAGTGTCTGGGGGCTGATCTTCTGGATCCCAGGCTTTTGTAGGTCTGTTTCCCAGTACCCAAGGGGTAATCACTGGCTGGTGAGAGTAGCAGTTATGCATGCTGCAGGAGCCTTGAAACTAGAGCCAGGAGCCTGTGGGAACCCCTGGAGTTTTCTGGGGATTAGCTGGGTTTCTTGAGGTAGGACCAGATGTTTCCCACACTGTGGGGTTTACTCCCAAGAGGGAGATACATTCTGGTGTTTTGGGGTCCATAGTTCAGTCTGGGATGGTGAGTAAAACAAGGAGGCACAGGTTAGGGTTCTGTGCTGGCAACTTGTTGACTTCAGGAACCCTGCAACTTTTCCCAAGAACTTTTCTGAGGCGACTGGGGTTTGACTAGGTGTCCTGAGGTAGGACTTGATGTTTCCTTCACTGTGGGGTTTTCTCCCAACAGGGAAATCCAGTCTGATGCTTCGGGGTCCCCAGTTCGGTCGGGAATGGTGAGTGAGGCATATAGGCCAGTCTCTGGGCTGGTGGCTGAGTGCCTGCTGAAGCTTGTACTTTTTCCAGGAATTGTCTGGGTGACCTGATGTAAGTCCAATTGCTTCCCACACCATGGAGTTTCCTCTCAACTGGGAAACATAACGACTGGTGTTTTAGAAACCAGATTTCTGTCTGTTGGCCGACATGTAGTCACTGCTGTCCTGCTTGTTCATCACAGTTTCCTCTTGGCACTACCATCTTGAAACTACTAGATACTGTTTCAATATGGAGTTTCTTATTGATTTTTCACTTTTTTATTATTTAATTTTAATTTTTTCTTATTAGTTACATTTTATTAACTCTGTATCCCAGCCATGTCCCGCTCCCTCATTCCCTCCCAATCCCACCCTCCCTCCCTCATCTCCACCATGCGCCTTTCCAAGTCCACTGATAGGGGGGGACCTCCTCCCCATTCATCTGATCCTGTTTTATCAGGTATCTTCAGGACTGGCTGCAAAGCTCTCCTCTGTGGCCTAACAGGACTGCTCCTCCCTTGGGGGGTGGGGAGGTCAAAGAGCCAGTCATTGAGTTCCTGTTAGAAATAGTCCTTGTTCCCCTCACTATGGGAAACCAATTGGTTACTGAGCTACCACAGGCTACATCTGAGCAGAAGTTCTAGGTTATGTCCATACATGGTCCTTGGTTGAATGTCAGTCTCTGAAAAGACCCTGTGCCCAGATATGTTTGGTCCTTGTGGAGCTCCTATCCTTTCCCCATCATACTAACTCCACTTCTTTCATATGATTCCCTGTACTCTGCCAAAGGTTTGGTCATGAGTCTTTGTATCTGCTTTGAAAACACTGCTAGTTAGAGTCTTTCAGATTATTATTTACAACTTATTCACTTTTTATCCAGGCTATAGATCCCTCCTTCATCTTCTCCCAGCCCCAACCTTCCTCCCTCGTCCCCCCTTATGTCCCTCTCCTAGTCCACTGGTAGGGGAGATCTTGGGCTGAAATCAATAAATTAGAAACAAAAAGAACAATTCAAAGAATCAACGAGCCAAGAGTTGATTCTTTGAAAAAATCAACAAGATAGCCAAACCCTTAGCCAAACTAACCTAAAAGGGACACTATACAAATCAACAAAATCAAAAATGAAAAAAGGAGATATAAAGACAGACACTGAGGAAATCCAAAGAATCATTCAAAAGCCTGTACTAAAAAAAAAAAAAATGAAAATCTAAATGAAGTTGACAATTTTCTTGACAGAAACATACATTTTCATGTACTGTAGTTTGCTTGTACAATTTAGTTATAATATGATACTATTGTGATATCTATCTAAAGAAAATAAATTTTCAACTGACATAGAATAAATAAAACATATGTTTGTTAAAATTTAAACCAATCAATAAACTATTTAATGGAGTAGAATGGAAAAGCATTCTGGTCCAGATGTCTTTAAGACAGTCTAGGATGTAACAAACAAGTAGAAGCCTATAATAACTATGTGACTCTAGCAAGAAGTAAAGATATCTCTTCCATCTTTACTGTGTTGGATCACTTCAGTATCTCAGGATCTCTCTGGAAAACAATGCCCTGGTCCAACATGTCAAATAGGGTCATATTTATTTGGATTCTAAAATGGGTGTATATGGTCTCTTTCTTAACTCCTTTGTGAAGAGTCTATTATATTAATATTTCTTAACATTGATAACTAAACTCATTCCAAGGCACTGCATAATTCCTGCAAATTAAGAATTCTAATGCTGAACAAATTGCTATTAGAATGTTTATGTAAAATAGCACATCATGTAATAAACACCATCAAACTGTTCATAAACATTCCACTGATTTTCTTTTTCCTTTTCTCTCCCCATGCCTCCCTTCCTTCCTTTCTCTCTTCTCTTCTTCCTTTATTATCAAAACAAAGGTGAAGGAATATCTTTGCTATATTATTTAGTTAGATACACTTTGTTATGGGATTTAAAAAAAAATAGTCAAACGTTTCAAAACTTTAATACATAGTGAAATAATGCCATGGCTCAGAAAGAACAGCACAATTACTTACAGCTCTAAAGATATATTGTGTTCAAATCCAACTTACTAGTAAACTTTTGTTGTCCATAGTACCTACTTTTAATTGGTAGAATATGTACAACAATGGTAACTCTCTCATTTGGTGTTGTGATGATTACAAGAATATCCTAGAAAACTGTTAATTCTCATTAGTATTTGTGTTTCTCTATTTGTGCTTTGTTCAACATATGCAGTGACAATATATTTCAATAATTATTGACACTTATGAGACTGAGTTATTACTAATAAAATAATCAAGTATCAAGTATTTTTAGTGATGGAATATAAAATGTTTCCATGTTCAATCCTCATTTTAATCCTCATTTTATTTACCTAATGTTGTGGTTTGAATAAGTATGGCCCACATAGGATCATGAGTTTGATAGGTGGGCCACACAGGAAGTAGCACAATTAGGAGGTATGTTACTATGGGGGGTAGTGTGTGAGGTCTCCAATGCTCAAGCTATTCCCAGTGTGGCTTATAGTCTCCTTCTGTTGCCTGTGTATCCAGATATAGAGTTCTTAGCTCCTTTTTAAGCACAATGTCTGCCTGGACACTGCCACATTTCCTGCCATGATGATAATGGACTAAATTTCTGAAACTGTAAAGTGGCTCCAATTAAATATTTTTTCTTATATATTTCATTTAACCAGTTTCTTTATAAGGGTTGTTGTGGTCAAGGTGTCTCTACACACCAATAGAAACCCTAACTGAGACACCTAGTAAACTGGTTAAATGAAATAAATACTCTATCAAGCTAGAGCCACAAGATGGAAAGTTCTGGATCTCAAATAATTGCACTCAAAATAACTTCTGCTAATGACATTAATGAAAATATAATAAATTAAAATCATGGAACATTTGACATATGTAATACAATAAAATATTAGTTTGTATATATCTTCCATACATACAAACCTGTTCAATGAAAAGTAACTACTATAAACATTATCGTGGTGGAACTCTTGGTTTTTGTTATAGGTTGAATGTTTGTGATCCCTGAAATTCATATATTGAAGTCTTAGCTCCCATACTGAACTTTTTGAAAATGTGTCTTTTAATAAAGTAATGAGGAATAAGTGAAGTCATAAAGGTAGGGATATCCTCCCTAAGAAGAAGAAAAACCACATGAAGATAGTGAGAAGGCATTTCCCTATGAGAGAATAAAGAAACCCCTTTCTCTAAAATTTAAATGATAAATAACTAGAATTTGTGCTGCCAGATTTCAGAACACTAAAAACACATAAATTTAATTTGATGAAATCATCCATTATATTGTATTTTTTTATGGCAGAATGAACTGGCTAAACCATGCTTTTTTTCAGAGTTCTACAAGAGGATATTCCACTAGTGAATTTTCAGTAAGGCTTATTTATTCTGAATATGAAACAGGAAACTTGTAATATATCCAAAATTCAAATTTATCACATATAATAGTTATCTGTTATTTGAAAAGGTTTCCCATGATCAAGAAAGAATAAAATTGAAATCCCTCATCAGTTGTATTTCCTATCAACACTGTATTAGCTACTTAAAATAAATCCATAGGCAGTCACAATAGAGTGAGCTTGAAAAACAAGTAGGAGACTATGTCACATTGATGTGTATCTTGGAAATATGCGACATCACCAGGTATATGATATGATTTCTCCTTAGTCTCTGAGTATTGTGGATAATAACTTGGCCATTTCTGTTTTGACTGAAGTTCTGGTTTCTTAGATCTCTGATTCTGGCTTCTATTCTAAACTTACATTACACACATTTTACCCTACCTTAAAAGTTTCTCCAACTCATTGGTATAGGAGACAACTTCCTGAACAGAACTCCAACAGCACAGGCTCTAAGAGCAACAATCAATAAATTTGGGACCTCATGAAACTGAAAAACTTCTGTAAAGCAAAGGACACCATCATCAAAATGAAACGAATACTGACAGATTGGGAAAGAATCTTCACCAACCCTTTATCTGACAGAGGGCTAATATCCAGTATATATAAAGAACTTAAGAAGCTGAAAAGCAACAAACCAAGTAATCCAATTAAAAAAATGGGGAACAGAGCTAAACAGAGAATTCTCTGCAGAGGAATATCGAATGGCAGAGAAACACTTAAAGAAATGCTCAACGTCATTAGCCATCAGGGAAATGCAAATCAAAACGACCCTGAGATTTCACCTTACACCCATCAGAATGGCCAAGATCAAAAACTCAAGTGACAACACATGTTGGAGAGGTTGTGGAGAAAGAGAACACTCTTCCACTGCTGGTGGGAATGTAAACTTGTACAACCACTCTGGAAAACAATCTGGCTCTTTCTCAGACAACTAGAAATAGCACTTCCCTCAAGATCCAGCCATACCACTCCTAGGCATATATCGAAAAGTGGCTCAAGTACACAATAAGGATATTTTTTAAACATGTTTGTAGCAGCCTTATTTGTAATAGCCAGAAGCTGGAAACAGCCCCTCAACTGAAGAATAGATGCAGAAATTGTGGTACATCTACACAATGGAATATTACTCAGGAATGAAAAATAAGGAAATCATGAAATTTGCAGGTAAATGATGGGAACTGGAAAGAATCATCCTGAGTGAGCTGTCCCAGAGCAGAAAGACACACATGGTATATACTCACTCATATAGACATGTAGTATAGGATAAACCTACATCTAAAGAAACTAATCAAGAGGGAAGACCCTGACTAAAATGCTCAGTCCCCATCCCAAAGGGCAAAGAGGATGGACATCAGAAGAAGAAGAAAACAGGAAACAGTTAGGAACCTGCCACAGAGGGCCTCTGAAAGGTTCTGCCCTGCAGACTATCACAGCAGATGCTGAGACTTATGGCCAACTGTTGTGAAGAGTGCATGGAATCTTATGGGGGAAGAGGGAAATAGTAAGATCTGGAGAGGACAGGAACTCCACAAGGAGAGCAACAGAACAAGAAATTTGAACACAGGGGTCTTCCCAGAGACTCTTACTCCAACCAAGTACCATGCATGGAGATAACCTAGAACCCCTGCACAGAAGTAGCCCATGGCAGTTTAGTGTCCAAGTGGGTTACATAGTAATGGGAAGAGGGACTGCCTCTGACATAATCTGATTGATCTGCTCTTTGATCACCTCCCCCTCAGGGAGGAGCAGCCTTATCAGGCCACAGAAGACAATGCAGTCACTCCTGATGAGATCTGATAGACTAAGATCAGAAGGAAGGAGAGGGGGACCTCCCCTATCAGTGGGTGGAGCAAAGGTGGGATTAAGAGGGGAGAAGGGAGGCTTTATGGAGGGATACAAAGTGAATAAAGTGTAATTTAAAAAAGTTAAAAAAAATTCCCCAAATCCATAATAAAATTTAACAAAGCAGCAACTTGACCTGTCACATGACACTATTTTTCTGAAGGTAAATTCAGAAGTGTATTAAAACATTATCAGACAGTTTAAGACTAGGAAGTTTGCCTCAGGTTGTAGGATATCACATTTCTTATACCATCCTAACACACAATTAAGCATTTTATATTTGTTTCATTATTTCTACCTGAACTTTGACCCTTTGGAACTTAGATTCTTTTTACATTAAGGAAATCAATAACCTCGAAGAGGAAAAGCGTTTTTAGCTATCATTTTTTTTAAATCTCACCCAGAAGAAGTTGACATTGATGACCATATTCTTAGAAAGCGCATCCAATGTACAGGACTCTTACCTCTCTTCTAATACTAACATATCCCATCACTATTTTTTCCATCTTACGAACTGTTTAACAAAACTGTATATTTTTTGAGCAAAATCTCTCATTCTAAAAGCAAAATGACTAGGAAGATGGAACTATTAGCATCACATGGCTCTTTGTATTTAGCTTATACTTTCTATTTGACAAAGAATTTCTGATATGTAACTGTAATCATGGCCTTGATGACAGAAAATCTTATCATAGGATTATATTTTAGGAAATAAATGCTCTTACAAATAGTCATCTCTGGTAACAGTCTATCATAACTCAAATAAAAATTTTAAGATTTACTTCCAGAGGCAGTTTGGATATTTAAAAATGTCTGCATATCCATTCCTTAAATTCACTTGTCTAGGGGCTGGAGAGATGGTCAGTGGTTAAGAGCATGGATCTCTCTTCCAGGAGACCCAGGTTAAATTCTCACAACCCACATGGAAGCTGAAAACTGTCTATAATTCCAGTTTGAGATCCAAAACTATCACACAGACATATATGCAGTTGCAACACCAATGCACATAAAATAAAAATAAGTAAATTATTTTAAAACTTCACTTGTCCAATTCAATTTTACCATTATTTTATTTTAGTTTTCTTAAAATTGTTTGATACATATACCTTCCCCTAACTCCTCTTAGATCATCTCCACCTCTTTACCCACTCAATGCTACAAACTATCTTTAGGGGAAAAAAAAGAGGCAAACAAAAAACAAACAAGGATTTTAATTGGGCATGAACCTACCTTTAGGTATGATTAACATACCCATGTAGAGTATGCTGGGAAAAATTAATTTTATGTGTGAGCAAATATCAACTGGAGAGATAGCTCCTTGATTAGGCATGGGAGCTCATGTCCCCTTTCCTCTCTCAATGAAGGGAGGCCATCTGGCTGGAATGAAAACAAGCCCTGTGCAAGCTGCCAGTCTCTGTGAGTTTATATATGTATCAGTCCTGTTGTGCATGGAAGACAGTGTTTCTTTTGTGTTGTCCATCCTCTCTGGCTCATACAATCTGTCTACCTCCTCTGTTGCATAATTTGCTGAGCCTTGAGGGGAGGGGTTTGAGAAAGACATCCCATTTAGGGATTGGATGCTTCAGAAACTCGCATTCTCTGAAGATTCCCAGTAGTGGGTCTCTATATTAGTTTCCATCTATTGTAGGAGAAAGCATAATTGATGGTGGCTGAATGAGACACTGATCTATTTTTATCCCCCTATCCCAAAACATATTATACAACTTCTTAGAAGAAAACTAAAGTTAGCTACCAAAAATAGTAGTATGTTGTAGTGTTATTAGTGACAAGATTCTTTATCTTGATTGATGATATGAGAAGAGAAAATAAATTTCTCATTATTACCCAAAAATTAATTACCTTAAGGTGTCATTAAATATTAACATAAAAACTTATTTCTTCAGGAAATAATTTCCAATATTTTTGTGAATAAAGAAAAATAAGACTAGAATGTGTACATTATAAAATAATTTACTTCGAATCTATTTGATTTATATTATACATAATTGGAAGTAATTTTAATTAATAATTTCAAATTGAACTTTTAAGTCAGCTTAAATTTATTTATTTATGGTCATTTATTCACTCATTTAATAAACATGAATTATGTATCCATTATATGTCAGTCAGTGTTCTGGAAAGAAGGCATGCAAAAACAAATAAAAGAAAGAACTTGGTCCAAGGAATCCTTTATCCTGAGGAAGAAGAGAGGCATGCAGTAAATAAACAAACAAGTACAACAATATTGTAATGATAAAATCTTTATTGTTATAAAAAGAAAACAGGCAATATTGGGGAATTACAGGATTATAAACCTCTTGATGAGGTGACATTTTGACTGAGATTTGAACAAAGTAAACTTTCAGAGCAAGACAGCGAGGGAAAATGCATTTTATTAATTCCCTCCATTTTGTCATTTTTTTATGTATCATTATTTAAAGGCACAATTATCTTGTTCTGCTACCATTAAATACCAAATTTTCATGCTTAAGATAAATGATTTATTTTCTCATAAGTTATGTCTCATGTCTCATACATTCACTTTTCTATATAAGACAGGTTTACTGATACACTGGTGTAAATATTGGCTTGTTGCAGTCCCTTACATTTTTATTAAATGTTCCTGATATCTAGTGAAAGTAAGAAGTTGCTGTTTTTCTTACTAATTTAGCTGCCTCTAGTCTAAGTCTCAGAATTGCAAAAATTAGAAGTTCTACCAGGTTTCAAATAGTTAAAATCCTCATTAATGATTGTGACCACTATTGTTCATTGTTAATGTGACTATATCTGAAATGAACTACATTCCAGAAATGGAAAACACACCTGTGAGAAATAATTTTGCTTGATTTGAAGTGGGTGAATCTGTTTCTAGTCAGGACCTTTGAGCTGAAAAGACACAGACTTTTTATCTGGAATGTGAGGCTGGTAGATATAATTTTAATCTGGGCCATACCTTCTGCTGAAATGGAAGGACATGGAAGAAGTATTGCTTTTTACCTGCTTGCTCTCATCTTGCAAGCACATCCATTCCTTCACTGATATTTGAGCCTATTTCTTTGGAATTCCAGAATATTCAGAAGACCAGCTGAGAAATTCAACCATGTGGGATTGAGAAAGCGCTATATTCTTGGACTTTCAACTCTTACCTAAACGTTGTTGGATTAACTGGATTGCAGTTATACCAATACACCCATCTCTATATATTAATATAAAATATACATTATAATGTATGTATGTGCATGTATATATATGAAGAAAGAGATTCATTCTGTAACACAATAATACAATGATTTTTCCATTATTGTGTTTGGGTTTTAATAAATATGAAGGTTACTTTTTTGTCGTTTGGCATTTTATTTTTATTTTATTTTTTTAGATTTTTAAAAATTCTTCATTATTTACATTTTATTCACTTTGTATCTCCCCTGTGGTTCCCTTCCTCCTCCTGACCCAATCCCTCCCTTTCTCCACACTCTGCATGCATGCCCCTCCCCAAGTCTACTGATAGGGGAGGTCTTCTATTCCTTCCTTCTAATCCTAGTCAATTAGGTATCATCAGGAATGGCTGCACTGTTTCTTCTGTGGCCTGGGAATGCTGCTTTCCTCTCAGGGGGAGGTAATTAAAGAGCAGGCCAATCAGTTCAAGTCAGAGACAGTTCCTGTTCCTATTACAATGGAACCCGCTTGGATAATGAACTGCCATGGGCTACATCTGTGCAGGGGTCTTAGGTTATCTCCATGCATAAACCTTGGTTGGAGTATCCGTCTCAGGGAAGACCCCTGTGCTCAGATATTTTGGTTCTGTTGCTCTCCTTGTGTTTTCTCCAGATCTTACTATCTCCCACTTCTTTCATAAGAAGATTCCTTACACTCTGCCCAAAGGTTGCCCATAAGTCTTAGCATCTGCATTGATAGTCTGCAGGACAGAGCCTTTCAGAGGTCCTCTGTGTCAGACTCCTGACTTGTTCCCTCTTTTCTCCTTCTTCTGATGTCCATCCTCTTTGCCTTTCTGTATAGGAATTGAGCATTTTAGCAAGAAACTTCCCTCTTGATTATTTCTTTAGGTGTACAGATTCTAGTAGTCTTATTCTGTATTATATGTCTATATGAGTGAGTATATCCTGTGTGCGTCTTTCTGCTTCTGGGATACCTCACTCAGGATGATCTTTTTTAGATCCCACCATTTACCTGAAAATTTCATGATTTCCTTGTTTTTTTATTGCTGACTAATATTCCATTGTGTAGATGTCCCACAATTTCTTTATCCATTCTTCAGTTAAAGGGCATCTGGGATGTTTCAAGCTTCTGGCTATTACAAATAAGGCTGCTACAAACATGGTTGAACAAATGTCCTTTTTGTGTACTTGAGCCTCTTTTGGATATATGCCTAGGAGTGAAATAGCTGGATCCTGAGGAAGCGATATTCCTAGTTGTCTGAGAAAGCACCAGATTGATTTCCAGAGTGGTTGTACAAGTTTCCATTCCCACCAGCAGTGGAGGAAGGTTCCCCTTTCTCAACAACCTCTCCAGCATGTGTTTTCTCTTGAGTTTTTTATCTTAGCCATTCTGATGGGTGTAAGGTGAAATATTAGGGTCGTTTTGATTTGCATTTCCCTGATGGCTAATACGGTTGAGCATTTCTTTAAGTGTTTCTCTGCCATTCAATATTGATCTATTGAATTCTCTGTTTAGCTATGTACTCCATTTTTTAATGGGATTACTTGATTTTTTGCTTGTTAACTTCTTTAGTTCTTTATATATACTGGATATCAGCCCTCTGTCAGATGTTGGGTTGGTGAAGATCCTTTCCCAATCTGTAGGCTCTCATTTTGTTCTGAGTGACCCCAAATATTCTACCAGGGAACTCCTACAGCTGATTAATACCTTCAACAAAGTGGCTGGATACAAAATTAACTCAAAAAATCAGTAGCCCTCCTGTATACAAAAGATAAAGGGGCCGAGTACGAAATTAGGGAAACAACATCCTTCACAATAGCCACAAAGGACATAAAGTACCTTGGTGTGAACCTAACCAAGCAAGTCAAAGACTTGCATGAAAAAAATTTCCAGTCTCTGAAGAAGTAATTAGAAGAAGATATCAGAAGATAGAAAGATCTCCCATGCTCATGACTTGGCAGGATTAATATAGTAAAAATGACCATCTTACCAAAAGCAATCTACAGATTCAATGCAATTCCCATCAAATTACCAACACAATTCTTTACAGACCTTGAAAGAAAAATTCTCACCTTCATATGGAACAACAAGAAACCCAGAATTTCTAAAACAATTCTCTACAGTAAAAGATCTTCAGGAGGTCTCTCCATCCCTGATCTCAATCTGTACTATAGAGCAACAATACTAAAAACTACATGGTACTGGCATAGAAACAGAATGGTGGATGAATGGAATTGAATAGAAGATCCTGACATAAATCCACACACTTAAGGACACCTGATTTTTGACAAAGATGCCAAACCATGTAATGGAAAAAAACACAGCATCTTCAACAAATGGTGCTGTTCTAACTGGATGTCTACATGTAGAAAAATGCATGTACATCCATACTTATCACCCTGCACAAAACTGAAGTCCAAGTGGATCAAAGACCTCAACATAAAACCAGACACACTAAACTTGTTAGAAGAAAAAGTGGGTAAGAGCCTTGAACTCATTGGCATAGGAAACAGCTTCCTGATAGAACACCAACAGCACAGGCTCTAAGAGCAACAATCAATAAATGGGACCTCATGAAATTGAAAAACATGAAAGTTATTAAAACTTGAAATCAGAGGTTTGTTAAGTAGAAGTCATCTTGTTAGTTCCCTTTGCAATCTGAATGAGAGTCTAAGAATGATGAATCAATATAAATGGTGAGCAATTATTAGGGAAACAAGAAAAACCATTCATTGGCTGTCATTGTATTTTGAAATTAAAGATGAATTAACTCACAGGGAAGATGAGTCATGAGTCTAATTTATCTCCATCTGGCTTGAAGTTAGCTTTCCTATATACCTAGATTTGTTGCAATTATTCTTTTTCTGAAAGGGACACACAATTGAGCATTTGAGTGTTCCTATGTAGATTATTATCCTTATGAAAAATAAAAGTTCATAGTACTTAAAGTACCCTAACAAAATACCTTTGTGCAGAAATTTCCTGCTTTGGACAAATTTGAACACACAGGAAATCCATGGAATCTTCCACACTTGACAGTTGGTCTTATATAAAGGTTCAATAAAATTAAAGAATACCCTTATAATCAATAATTCAGAGTGTTCTATAAGTCACAGAAATCAAAGCATATAAACATGCTAAGTTTACCATTTTTGTCTTTGTGTAGGCAGGGCCTAAAACTGGTTTTTAAGCCCCTTTTATTAAGTAATCAGATCTACTAGATGAAATCCATGTAGTCACATTTTATAGAAAAGCTTAATGAAAGTATATCTAATAAGTTTATCTAATAATCTCATTGATTATCAGTGAGATTCTTTTCTATATAATCTAAAGACTGTAGGATTCAGAAAGAAAATAGTTTTTTATTGTAAGACAGACAAAGTATAGTATCTGGGACAACTGATGGCCAATGGTCTTCTAGTGATTGTACAAAACAGAAAGTTTCCTTTTTCTTTTATTTTAACAACATGGGCTTTGGTATTTGGTACTTCTTGGATGGTTGGGATAATGATAGCAGTAACTGTTAAAAAAGGTAAACTTTTGAGCAACTACCAAGTTCCTAGAACACTAGTAAATGATTTATGCATGGTACATTAGAAAATGGCCACAAAACTCTTAAGATTATTGTTAAAATTACTGTTACTTTTCACATGTACTTCTGACTTTCTTTTTTAACAAATTGCTCCAGAGTTACTAAGAACTGCCATACTATCCCTCTTCATCCAAAGATTCCAGATGAAACTCTTGATCTTTATTCTCATATCCATCAAAACAATCCTTAAAATACATATAAAAATCATAATAGTAGTAATAGTAGTTAGCAGCATACTTAGTAAACTATAAAATCTAATTCTTTACTTTTACACACTCAGCATTTATATTTGACTTTGTTTCAGAGTGAAATACAGTTTGCTTATTAGACTATTCAACATTTTGCAGAAATAGTAGCATTGTGCTTGGCAACATGAATATAGTGGTCAATATCATAAAACTAAATGATGGCTAGAGGTTCAAGTAAACTTTATAGCTAAGTGAATGGATAGATTTACTACATAAAAATGAAAAATAAACAGTCATCCAAGGGAAAGGATATATAATACAGTATTATAATAACGGAAAACTAGTGCTATTATCAGAGTGCCAAAACTAGTGCTAACACATCGTAGTTACGACATACTCATAGATCAGTGTATTAGTCAAGCTTCATTTACTTCTCATAATAGATGGTAATTAACACAGCAACTCACAAGCAGAAAATGGGTAGAGAAAGAGAGACTTTGTAAATCTCAGCCACAAATTGGATTTCTATATTATACCCCTTCCCTCAAGGCTCACAGAATTATCTATATAAAACACTACCTCCCTCAATGCTCAGGGATATAGTTGGAAGAAGGTGGAGAGCAATAATAGGAGCCAAAGACAAAGGATGACTCCAGTAAAGAGTGTTTTCTACACACCCACAACAAAAACTCACAATTTCACATATGACTTCACAGACACTGTGATAGTATTCACAAGATCTGTACAGGCTCTAGCCAGACCAAACCTCAACAGAGAAGAAGGGAAGTGGGCATAAAGTCCCATAGTAATCCAAGAAAATATTCTCTTTTTTTTTTTTGAATTTTATTTTTTTCTTATCAGTTACATTTTATTAACTCTGTATCCCAGCCGTGTCCCGATCCCTCATTCCTTCCCAGTCCCTCCCTCCCTCCCTCCCTCATCTCCACGGTGCCCCTTTCCAAGTCCACTGATAGGGGGGACCTCCTCCCCATTCATCTGATCCTGTTTTATCAGGTATCTTCAGGACTGGCTGCAAAGCTCTCCTCTGTGGCCTAACAGGACTGCTCCTCCCTTGGGGAGTGGGGAGGCCAAAGAGCCAGTCATTGAGTTCCTGTTAGAAATAGTCCTTGTTCTCCTCACTATGGGAAACCAATTGGTTACTGACCTACCACAGGATACATCTGGGCAGAGGTTCTAGGTTATATCCATACATGGTCCTTGGTTGAATGTCAGTCTCAGAAAAGACCCTGTGCCCAGATATATTTGGTCCTTGTGGAGCTCCTATCCTTTCCTCATCAAACTAACTCCCCTTCTTTCTTATGATTCCCTGTACTCTGCCAAAGGTTTGGTCATGAGTCTTTGCTTTGAAAACACTGCTAGTTACAGTCTTTCAAATGTGCTCAGTAGACTCCTGTCATGCGTTTAATGCACATCCCATCTGTCTTTCTAAATGAGGATTGATAATCTTACCCCATGTCTGCTCTCTTGATTATCTTTTTTAGGTGTACAGATTTCATTATGTTTATCACATCTTATAGGTCTATAGAAGTGAGTATATACCGTGTTTGTCTTTCTCCTTCTGGGATATTTCACCCAGGATGATCTTTTCTAGATTCCCACCATTTGCCTGCAAATTTCATGATTTCCTCCTTTTTGATTGCCGAACAGAGCTAAACAGAGAATTCTCTGTAGAGGAATATCGAATGGCAGAGAAACACTTAAAGAAATGCTCATCTTCATTAGCCATCAGGGAAATGCAAATCAAAACGACCCTGAGATATCACCTTACACCCATCAGAATGGCCAAGATGAAAAACCCAAGGGACAACACAATTTGGAGAGGCTGTGGAGAAAGGGGAACCCTCCTCCACTGCTGGTGGGAATGTAAACTGGTACAACCACTCTGGAAATCTATCTGGTGCTTTCTAAGACAATTAGGAATAGTGCTTCCTCAAGACCCAGCTATACCACTGCTAGGTATATACTCAAAGTTTGCTCAAGTACACAAAAGGGATATTTGCTCAACCATGTTTATAGCAGCTTTATTTGTAATAGCCAGAACCTGGAAACCCAGATGTCCATCAAAGGAGGAATGGGTACAGAAATTGTGGTATTTTTACACAATGGAATACTACTCAGCAATCAAAAAGAAAATATTTTCAATTGATAGCTTTTAGGAGAAGGATAATCAGTATTCTTCATTGCAGTGACACTATTTATATGGTACATATGCATGTATCACAAATACATATTCCAGGACTAGAGTAATTGTCCAACCCAAATTGAATTCCCTGTCTTTTGTTTTGTTTTACTATATTCTGTTGTTGAGAAAAAGAACATAAAGATCTGTGTATAAAAAGGTTGGAAAGGATTAAGGAGGAGGTTGGGAGAAAATTGAATATAATAAAATATAAGAAATTTTAAAACAGTAAATTAAAAAAAAACACTTTAAAAAGAAAGTTATTTGAAAAGAAGGTATAACTAATTTGGTACCACAGAACATATTCTCCATTCACTGGAATTCACCATATCCAAAGATCTCTTTCTGAAAGCTTATTGTCTTAGGGGCTTAGAAACTAAAATTTTTCTATTTAGACAGGAATTGGTTTCCTCAATTATAAGTGTTAACCATTGTTTGTTTCTATGAAAATAAGTCTAGATTTTTATTTTATTGTCAAAGGAAAGGCAATCCTTAAATAAGAGCTGGGAATACTCCTATCTTGAGACACTAGTAGAATCTGACCTGCAAACCAGTATTTTATTTATGCTAATGTTGTCCTAAGGCAAAATTATAAGATTCTACTCCTGAATCTCAATCAATGTTGTAATGCTCAGCATCTGTAACCACATGCATCACTCAATTAGGAAGAGTAAATGTATTTGTAGCAAAGTATATGGGAAAAGTTGTTTAAAATCAGGGATGAAAAAGGAATATAGTTTGTTATGATGTCTATGTAACACTGTTCTGTTTGCCTTGGATCTGGACCAAGACTGTTCCAGTTTTCCTTGCCTCCTATGAATCCTGACCAGTTTTCTTGTATGTTTGATGCCACATTTACCTGGAACATCTTTCTGTCATTTATCATCTGGATGCAGTTATCCAGGGTACATGTAATAACTTAGATTCCACTTTTCTCCTAGATACAGTTAGAATATGTTCATAAGTACACTAAAATTTCCAAAGACGACACAGGTGTTTTGTTTTAGCCTGATTCTCAGACTCTAATATGACCTTCTGGGATCATGCATGCACCATCCTATCATTTAGAGAAATCACATATTGTGGAAAATACACATTTTTTTAAGTTTTAGCACTCAGATTGCATAAAATATATCTCTGTAATTCTCTTGGCATATCACACATGCAGTTAAGTGTTTTTTTGATTATGATAACTTAATGTACTTGAAAATTCTCATAATGGAAACAAATTAAGTTCTTTCACAATGAAATTTATGAAAGCTTAGCAGATTAATGCTACCTCATAGTGCTGAATGAAAATGTTTTTTGCCACTAGTCGAAATGAATCACTTTCAACTAAAAAGGAAATCTCTTTGAGAACAGGTAGAAGAAAGTAGACATGGATCGAAAAACTGACAAGACCATAAGCAGAAAAAAAGCACAGATGACTAGAGAATCTTAAAAGGAACCTTATTAACATTACTGTCTTTAAATTTCTTTCCTAAAGTTCACATCAAATAGGATTCTTTCTAAACATCGCAGGAAAAATATTGCTTATGAGTATTCTTTGAACAAGGGGTTAAAATATGTCTTAGTGGAAGAGAATGCAGCCAATCCTGATGAGACCTGATAAATCTAGGATCAGTTAGTAGGGTAGGAAAATCTCCTCTATCAGTGGATTAGGGGAGGAGCATAGGGGTGGAGAGGAAGAGAGGGTGGGATTGGGAGATGAGAGAGGGGGCCACAGCCAGTATACAAATTGAATAAGCTGTAACAAATGATAATAGTAATAATACAACTGAAAGGAAATAAATCATTACAATATGCTGTTCTTCACCATAAGCACAATTTCTCACCAAAAGGTAACCTTATATCTAATATAGAACACCGTGTTACATGTGTTATCTGCAATTCTCTGGGAGTATAACCATTTCTTTTTTTTTATATTAATTACAGTTTATTCAGTTTGTATCCCAGCTGTAGCTCTCTCTTTCATTCCCTCCCAATCCTACCCTCACTCACTCATCTCCTCCCATGCCCCTCTCCAAGTCCACTGATAGGGGAAGTCCTACTCCCCTTCCATCTGACCCTAGGCTATCAGGCTCATCAGGACTGGCTGGATTATCTTCCTCTGTGGCTTGGTAAGGCTGCAAGCCCTCAGGGCGAGGTGATCAAAGAGCCAGCCACTGAGTTCATGTCAGAGACAGTCACTGTTCCCCTTACTAAGGCACTCACTTGGACACTGAGCTGCCATGGGCTACATCTGTGCAGGAGTTCTAGATTATCTCCATGCATGGTACTTGGTTGTAATATCAGTTTCAGAAGACACCTGGGCCCAGATTTTTTTTGTTCTGTTGCTCTCCTTGTTGAGCTCCTGCTTTCTCCAGGTCTTTCTATGTCCTCCTTCTTTCATAAGATTCCCTGTGTTCTGCCCAAAATTTGGCTATGAGCCTCAGCATCTGCTTTGATACCCTACTGGGTAAAGTGTTTCAGTAGCCTTCCCTGGTAGGCCCCTGTCCTATTCCCTGTTTTCTCCCTATTCAGATATCCATCCCATTTGCCTTTCTGAGTGAGGATTGATCAGCTTATCCAGGATCCTTCTTTCTTAGCTTCTTTAGGTGTACAGATTTTAGTATGTTTATTCTAATTTATATGTCTAGTATCCACTTATAAGTGAGTATATACCAGGTGTGTCTTTCTGCTTCTGGGATACCTCACTCAGGATGATCTTTTCTAGTTCCCACCATTTGCCTGCAAATTTCATGATTTCATTGTTTTTAATTGCTGAGTAGTATTCCATTGTGTAAATGTACCACAATTTCTGTATCCATTCCTCAGTTGAGGGACATCTGGGTGGTTTCCAGATTCTGTCTATTGTGAATAAAGCTGCTACAAGCATGGTCGAACAAATTCCTTGTTTTATACTTCAGCATCTTTTGGATATATGCCTAGGAGTGTTATAGCTGGATCTTGAGGAAGCACTGTTCCTAATTGTCTGAGACAGCACCAGATTGATTTCCAAAGTGGTTGTACAGTTTACCTTCCCAGCAACAGTGGAGGGTTGCCATGGATTGTCACTTGAGTTTTTTATTTTAGACATTCTGATAGGTGAAAGGTGAAATATCAGAGTTGTTTTGATTTGCATTTCTTTGATGACTAAGGACTTTGAACATTTCTTTAAGTATTTCTCTGCCATTCGATATTCCTCTATAGAGAATTCTCTGTAGCTCAATATTTCATTGGATTACTTGATTTGTTGCTTTTTAAATTCTTGAGTTATTTATATATTCTGAATATTAACCCTCTGTCAGATATAGGATTGGTGAACATCTTTTCCTATTCTACAGACTGTAGTTTTGTTCTGATAACAGTATCCTTTGCTTTACAGAAGCTTTTCAGTTTCATAGGGTCCCATTTATTGATTGTTGATCTTAGAGCCTGTACCTTTGGTGTTCTGTTCAGTACATTGTCTCCTGTGCCAATGAGTGCAAGGCTCTTCCCCATTTTTTTTCTAACAAATTGAGTGTGCCTGTTTTTATGTTGAGGTCTTTGATCCACTGGACTTTAGTTTTGTGCAAGGTGATAAGTATGGACCTATTTGCATTTTTCTACATGTAGACATCCAATTAGACCAGCATCATTTGTTGAAGATACTGTCTTTTTTCCATTGTATGATTTTGGCTTCTTTGTCAAAACTCAGGTGTTCATAAGTGTGTGGGTTTATTTCTGAGTCTTTTATTCATTTCCATTGATCCACCATTCTGTTTCTATGACAGTAGCATGAAGTTTTTTATTACTATTGCTCTGTAGTACAACTTGAGATCAGGGATGGAGATACCTCCAGATGATCTGTTGTTTTACAGAATTGTTTTGGCAATTCTGGGTTTTTGTTTTTCCATATGAAGTTGAGAATTATTCTTTCAAGGTCTGTAAAAAATTGTGTTGGTATTTTGATGGGAAATGTATTGAATCTGTAGATAGCTTTTGGCAGGATGGCCATTTTCACTATGTTAATCCTACCCAAACATAAGCATGGGAGATCTTTCCATTTTCTGATATCTTCTTCAAATTCTTTCTTCAGAGACTTGAAGTGTTTTTCAAATTTGTCTTTCACTTGCTTGGTTATAGTCCCAATGTGTTACTTTATGGAGTATAATCATGTCTAACATAAAGAGATAAAGTATATCTTAAAGCAGTAGCTTTCAAATATTGTGTGATAAAGATTGAAAACACTCAGAAAGTTTACAAATTAAATTTTTCATTATAATTGCCATTGGCTATAAGCGTAATTTCAGGTCAACAGAATAACTCTTAAATATTGTCTATTAAATGTGAGACTAAAGATGTTGAGCATTTCTTTTAAGTGTTTCTCTGCCATTCTATATTACTCTAGAGAGAATTAACTCCCTGTTTAGTTCTGTACCCCATTTTTAAATTGGATTATTTGATTTGTTGCTTTTTAACTTCTTTAGTTCTTTATATATTCTGGATATTAGTTCTCTGTCAGATATAAGGTTGGTGAAGATCCTTTCCCAGTCTGTCGGCTGTCGTTTTGTTTTGATGACAGTGTCCTTTGCTTTACAGAAGCTTTTCAGTTTTATGAGGTCTCATTTATTGATTGTTGATCTTAGATACTGTGCTGTTGCTGTTCTGTTCAGGAAGTTGTCTCCTGTGCCAATGAGTTCTAGGCTCTTCCCCACTTTTTCTTCTAAATTTTTAGTGTGTCTGTTTTTTTGGGTTTTTTTTTTTTGTTTTTTTTTTTTTGTTGAGGTCTTTAATCCACTTGGACTTTAGTTTTGTGCAGGGTGATAAATATGGATCTATTTGACATGAACTCAGTGGCTAGCTCTTTGACCGCCTCCCCTTGATTGTGGAGCAGCCATGCCAGTCCACAGAGGAGGACAATTCATCCTGTTCTGATGAGACCTGATAAGCTAAGTTCAGATGGAATGGGAGGAAGACCTCCCCTCTCCATAGAAATGGAGAGGGGCATGGGAGGAGATGAAGGAGTAAGGGTGAGACTGGAAAGGAGTGATGGAAGGGGCTACAGCTGGGATACAAGTGAATAAACTATAATTAATATAAAAAATAAAAATTTAATTTAAAAAAATGTGAGAGTAATAATCTTCCCTCACTTCTAAATATGCATTTCTTTTACTGACATCAAAAATATATAAAGTACATGCTCTGTAAGCTTTTACTCGTGCTAATAGAGATACACAAGTGATGTTAAGCACCAGAAACCATGAAAAATTATGGTTTCAAGCTATGAGAAATGCAGTGGATACTAATGATTTTGAACCCAAGGATTTATGATATGCTTTTATGTAAAAACATTATTGTTAAAAAAACACATGTTCCTGATATTAACAGAATTAAATATCACAAGAAACAATGTTCTTAATAAAAGTAATTTGTAAAATGCATAAGTACAATTTAATTTTATGCCTCGATATTCCCTACAATGTAAATCAGATTACAAATAAAAGTAAAATTTTATAACATATGCTCCAATTTTTGTTTGGAATACATGAGAATAAAAGTACACCAATAGATATGAATTATTCTACCATAATATTATAATAATTTGAGATGCTAATATTTACATATTTGTGTTTTATTAGAATTCAATTTTAGTTTCTATATTCATTGTGCATATATTTTTTAGTTTTTAAAATTATATTCATCCTTGTTCCCCCTACTCCTCCTAGATAAAACCCGATTTTCTTATCCACTCAATGTTGTGTTTTATTTTTTAACTTATTGCTTCCATTTTATAATGATCCTTTATTTTTCATTGTATGGCCTTCACTGGTATGTGGTCAACTTATTGGGGTCTACACTCTTAAAGAAGGTATATTCTCCATTTCCAGTTGCCAATATATCTTTGGCGGGTAGTGGGACTACATGCCTACTTCCCCTCTCTATGCTGGAATGTAGTTTGGCTTAATGCTGGACAGGTTTTATACATGCTGTAGCAGCTTCTGTAAGTTCATAACTATAAAGTTCTCTGATTTGTACAAAAGACACTCTTTATGTATTGTCATCTCCCAGCTTTGGCTCTTACACTCTTTCTGTGACCTCTTGTAAAATGCTATCGGAGCCTTGAGTGTAAAGTGTGTGATATTGATGTTCCACTTAGGGCTAAGCATCTCAATATCTCTTATTCACTGTACATTTATCAGTTGTGGGTCTGTGTATTTAATTATCACCTACTGAAGAGAGAAGCTTCTCTGTTAAGGGTTTAAAGATGCACTAATCTATGAGCATGAATATGTAAGTAACAAAATAGTCATACATACATATATATTGTATGTGTGTATAAATATGAAACATATTAACAGTGCTGTTAATGTTTCTTGAATATCTACTACACATTATTCATTATTTGATTTATTTTAACATATATATATTCATTTAACAGAATAACAGCAATAGGTTCTTTCATAGGGACTATGACCTGTATCTTAGTTACTTTCAGGTCATCATCAGCTTGATATATCTATGTTATGGGACTCAAGAATGTAGTATCTTCAGCAAGAGGTCTTACTGTAGAAGTGTGTAAGCAAGATTACTGGTCATAGCCTGTAAAATTTGAGGGTCTATGAATCCCAACTGAACTACAACTTCAAAAGAGGTAACCCATACCTGATTCTATTTTTTAGTCTATAGTGTCTAGTGGGGGCATTATCATCCTATTATACGGTTACTCTGTAAGGGTTCAAAGAGAATAATGGAACAGAAAGGGCTAAATTTAGATGTCATCTGAAAGACCTGGGAGTGAGGAACAGACTATATAGGAAGGGTAAATAACACTAAAGTGTTTTTGAAAAGTCATATGAGAAATTTGTACTGTAGAAGCTGCCTAAAATAAATACATACCCATATATTGTTTACATATTATGAGTGAAAAAACATGCTGCTAAAAGTCCATATATAAGAATAAAAATTATTTTGTAATGATAACCTATATTTAACCACTGAATCTAAGTAAGCTCTGTATGGATGGAATAATGCTCTTAGTTTCTTTGAGGTTTAACTGACTGAGTTAGCTACTTAGTAGAGGATATTGCCAAGATCTTATAAATTTATTAGTAGTTCTGCTAATGTTTCTTGAATATCTACTACACACAATTATTTTTTATATTTTTTAACCTTTTAAATTTCTGTGTATATGGGTATTTTGTTTTCTGTATCCATTCCTCCGTTGATGGACATCTGGGTTGCTTCCAAGTTCTGGCTATTACAAATAAAGCTGCTACAAACATGGTTAAAAAATGTCCTTGTTGTGTACTTGAGCAAATTTTGGGTATATACCTAGGAGTGGTATAGCAGGGTCTTGAGGTAGCACTACTCCTAATTGTCTGAGAAAGCGCCAGATTGACTTCCAAAGTGGTTGTACCAGTTCACATTCCCACCAGCAATGGAGGAGGGTTCCCCTTTCACCACAACCTCTCCAGAATGTGTTGTCATTTGAGTTTTTGATCTTGGCCATTCTGATGGGTGTAAGGTGAAATCTCAGGGTCGTTTTGGTTTGCATTACCCTAATGGCTAATGACATTGAGCATTTCTTTAAGTGTTTCTCTGCCATTCGATGTTCCTCTTTTGAGAATTCTCTGTTTAGCTCCGTTCCCCATTTTTTAAGTGGATTACTTGGTTTGTTGCTTTTCTGCTTCTTTAGTTCTTTATATATACTGGATATTAGCCCTCTGTCAGATAAAAGGTTGGTGAAAATTCTTTCCCAATCTGTAGGCAGTCGTTTTGTTTTGGTGATGGTGTCTTTTGCTTTACAGAAGCTTTTTAGTTTCATTTAGGTCCCATTTATTGATTGTTGCTCTTAGAGCCTCTGCTGTTGGTGTTCTGTTCAGGAAGTTTTCTCCTGTGCCAATGAGTTCTAGGCTGTTCCCCACTTTTTTTTCCAACTGATTTAGAGTATCTGGTTTTATGTTGAGGTCCTTGATCCACTTCGACTTTAGTTTTGTGCAGGGTGATAAATATGGCTCTATTTTCATTTTTCTGCATGTTTTGATTAACTTCTTTAGGTGTACAAGTTTTAGTATGATTATCCTGTATTATATGTCTAATATCCACTTATGTAAGTGAGTATATACCATGTGTGTCTTTCTGCTTCTGGGATACCTCACTCAGGATGACCTTTTCTAGTTCCCACAATTTGCCTGCAAACTTCATGATTTCCTTGTTTTAATTGCTGAGTAGTATACCATTGTATATCATAATTTCTGTATCCATTCCTCAACTGAGGGACATCTGGGTGGTTTACAGCTTCTATTACAAATAAAGCTGCTATGAACATGGTTGACCAAATGTTGTATACTTGAGCATTTTTAGATATATGCCTAAGAGTGTTATAGCTGGATCTTGAGGTAGCACTATTCCTAACTGTCTGAGAAAACACCAGATTGATTTCCAAAATGGGTGTGCAAGTTTACATTCCCACCAGCAATGAAGGAGGGTCCCCCTTTCTCCACATCCTCTCTGGCATGTGTTGACACTTGAGTTTTTGATATTAGCCTTTCTGATGGGTGTAAGGTGAAATCTTAGGGTTGTTTTGATTTGCATTTCCCTCATAGATAAAGATGCTGAGCATTATTTTAAGAGTTTCTCTGCCATTCTATATTCCTCTATTGAGAATTCTCTGTTTAGCTCTGTACCCCATTTTTAATTGGATTACTTGATTTGTTGCTGTTTAACTTCTTGGGTTCTTTATACATTTTGGATATTAACTCTACGTCATACATAGGGTTGTAGAAGATCCTTTCTCAATCTGTAGATTGTCATTTTATTCTGATGACAGTGTCCTTTGTTTTACAGAAGCTTTTCAGTTTCTTGGGGTCCCATTTATTCATTGTTGATATAAAAGCCTGTGCTGTTGGTGTTCTGTTCAGGAATGGACATCAAAAGAGGTAGAAAATAGAGAGCAGGACAGGAGCCTGCCACAGAGGAACTCTGAAAGACTATACACAGAAGGGTATTAAAGCAGATGCTGAGACTCATAGTCAAACTTTGGGCACAGTGCAGGGATCTTATGAAAGAAAGGAGAGATAGAAAGACCTGGAGGGAGAAAGAAGGAGAGCAACATAAACAAGAAATCTGTGTCCAGCGATCTTCTCTGAAACTGTTACTCTAGCCAAGGACCATGCTTGGAGATAACCTAGATCTCCTGCACATATGTAACCCATGATAGCTCAGTGTACATGTGGGTTTCCTAGTAATGGGAACAAGGACTTTCTCTGGCATGAACTCAGTGGCCTTCTCTTTGATCACCTCCCCCTGATGGGGGTTTTAGCCTTACCAGGCCACAGAGGAAGACAACACAGACAGCTCTGATGAGACCTGATAGGCTAGGTTCAGAGGGAAGAGGAGGAGGACCTCCCCTATCAGTGTACTGGTGGAAGGGTATGGTTGAGGAAAAGGAAGGGAGGGTGGGATTGGGAGGGGAAGAGGGAGAGGACTACAATTGGGATACAGAATTAATAAACTATAATTAATAAAAATAAATCAATTTAAAAAACACTTTCAGTACATATGCATGGAGAATCAATAATTAAATGCTACCTCTGGCAAAAAGAAATAGCACTACTGACACATCTCATGGAAAGAACACAGGTTAAAAAGATTTTTTTTTTCCCTCAGTAGAAAAGATAGAGGATCTAAGGTTCAGTAAGTAATTTTCCCCAGAACATGTATTTGTAAGCTGTTATCACTAGGATTTGAGAAGCAACCATCCAGAAGGCACAGAATGCATAGCAAATTCAACAGAACATTGGTTACTTCAATACATAAATCGTGAATGTTTACTTCATATGATCATTGGCTTCAGGATATTTATATATTTCTTACAAGTTCAATGCTAATGACAAGGATAACTTACGCATCTTGAACATTGGAAATGATTTTTTTCAAAAGTTTTGGTGAGGTTTTTTGTATTGTATGTTTTACTCAAATCCCTTATGGTTTTTCTCCCTAAATCATCCTTATAATAACCAAGTAAATATAGGATACACAGAAAACATTACACTAAATTTCTGACATGTTTTATTAGGAAAAAAACTGCTTAGGTTGCTTTTTAAAACACACAGTTTTCTACTATTTTCTTCACTTTTCCATGCCTCAAATACTTATTAAGATAAAATACTTATTTTATAGGAAAGTCTCTGTATTCGACACTGGGGATACAAATGGTCAATGACATAAATGTGGTTTTTAACCTTTTAGAGTTTATAGTACAATGAATGAGGGATACAAAAAATATAAAATTATTTAGATAAATAAAATGTAGGCATTAATAAGGAATATATAGAAAATCAAATGTAATATGTATATATAACCAAAACAAATGTTTTTCAAACCTGAAACTGAGGTACTGGCATGTTTGATTACCTGCTAATTATATACTTCCTATATAATTCTTCAACTAAATCAGTTAAAGGTTTGGAATGAAAAGACATGAATAGTTATAGAGAAAGCTGTTTAGGCTAATTTAAATATTTTTTTGAAACGATACCTCACAACATGACATTATCCATCAAGATTAGAGCAATGTATCCTAGAATGGTTTTAAATAAGGACTTTGATATTATTAACTCTAGGATCTACATAGGCCACAACTCATAGAGTCAGAGTATGCTTGTACCTTATGATATAAGCATTACTCTAGACATAATATTGTTTTGATCAATACATAGAGATCTTGGAAACCATTTTTAAAACCTTTGTAATGTGTTACTCTGCCTTCATCTACAGCAGCACTATAGATCCTGCATTTCTGCCTGACCTTGCTAACCTATTTAAATAGTCCCAATCAAGTCTCTGTAGGCAGGTTGGGCAGTATCTGTCTTTCTGACCCATATCATAAACAGTTGTCCCTCATAGTAAAGACTTTCATGTTGTTGAATTCAACTCAAAGATGTTTTTAGTAAAGATAAGTATGTTTAGCCTGTATTATATGGCTAACATCTACTTATAAGTGAGTATATAACATGTGTGTCTTTCTGCTTCTGGGATACCTTTTCTAGTTCCATCCATCTGGCTGCAAGTTTCATGATTTTCTTGTTTTTAAAAGCTGAGTAGTATTCTATTGTGCAGTTGTACCAAAATTTCTGCATCAGTTCTTCAGTTGAGGGACATCTAGATTGTATCCAGATTCTGGATATTACAAATAAAGCTGCTATGAACATAGTTGAGCAAATACCCTTTTTCTATGGCCCAAGTGGTAGAGCTGGGTCTTGAGTAAGGGCTATTCTCAGTTTTTTGAGAAAGTGCTAGACCTAAATAAGCTAAACAACAAGGAGGATCCTAGGGAGGATGCTTAAATCTCATTCAGAAGGACAAACAGGGTAGACACAGGAATCAGTGGAAGAAAGGGGACAGGATGAGAGCCTATCACAGATATCTTCTGAAAGACTCCACCCACCAGGGGATCACAGCAAATGCAGAAACCCACACACAAACTTTGGAAATAGTGCAGGAAGTCTTAGGGAAAAAGAGAGAGATAAAAGTACTCAGAAGGGACAGAGGCTCTACAAGGAGACCAACAAAGCCAAAAATTCTGGGCTTAGTGGGGTCTGCAGAGAATAATGCATCAATCAAGTATGATGCATGGAGAGGACCTAGACCCCATTTCCAGATGTAGCCCATACACAGCTCAGTCTCCAAGGGAAGCAGTGGCAGTCTCTGACATAAACTCAGTTGACTGATCTTTTATCAGTTACCCCTGACTGGGTGGCCTCACCAGCCCATATTGCAAGAGGATCCAGGCAGTCCTGATGAAACATGATAGGCTGGGGTCGGGTAACAGGGAAGGAAGACACACTATTTTTAGTGGACTAAGGGAGAGGGGTGGAAGAGGAAGGGAAGGTAGGACCTTGATGAGACAAGGGAGGGAGCTACTTTAGGGATACAAACTGAATAAATTGTAAAAATAAAATAAAAATTTAAAGTAATTGCTAAGGAACAAAATTATACCAACTTCTTTATAGAAGATTTTTCAAGCTTTTGCCAGAGTCTGGGATGATACCCAAATATGTTTGAACTAATCATGTTTCTTAAAAGTCTTGAGTGGAACAATCTGCTCTTTTTTTTTCTCTCTCTCTCTCTGAAAAATCCTTACAATTATTTGAGTAGAAGGAAGTTGTTTGAGTAAATGGAAGGAGAGTCCACATAACAACATTTTTTTAAATTTTTTTTTATTAATTACACTTTATTCATTTTGTATCCCCCCATAAGCCCCTCCCTCCTCCCCTCCCGATCCCACCCTCCCTCCCCTTTCTGCATGCATGCCACTCCCCAAGTCCACTGATAGGGGAAGTTCTCCTTTCTGATCTTAGTCTATCAGTTCTCATCAAAAGTGGCTGCATTGTCCTCTACTGTGGCCTGATAAGGCTGCTCCCCCCTCAGGGGGAAGTGATCAAGGAGCAGGCCAATGGGCTGGAGAGATGGCTCAGCCGTTAAAGGCTAGGCTCACAACCATAAATAACATTTTTAAAAGTCAACTGTACTCCTTTGGAAGTCCCTGGGGTCTCAACCTTGGAAGTCTTCAGGGTCTGAAAGTCACTAACTAAAAACCCCCAGGAAAACAGTGGCAGTTGCAGCAGTTCCTGGGAGTGCATAACCCCAGACCCAAATCTGAGAGTAGAAAACTGTAGTCCCCCTGAGCTCATCAGATATACCTGCGAGTGAGTGTACCGGCCCTCTGCACTTTCCACACAAGCCTGTAAGTGAGTGTGTCTGCAAGAGAGTGCTTACAGAACCCCAGATCCAACAACTCCCCATGCTAGTTGCCAGACATCAAATCCCTCCCACCCAGAATTCCACTGTGGGCAATATAAGGATCCCTGGGACAGCAGTTCTCAATATTGAAGCCCTGTTATGTGGGCTAGAATGGTTGAACGGGTCCCTGACAAATAGTAGCAGCTCATCAAATACTAGTTTCATTCTGGTCAATATAGGAGTTACAAGGGTATAACATAGAATCTAGCTTGCAAATTCCTTAAAATTGCCTTTATTTTATGCATATCCAGTGTCTGCTAAGATGATAAAAATGATTTAAAAAGTTAATTTTAATTCAAATTAATTCAATTTAATTGTAATTACGGTTCAATTTAATTGAAATGGAAAAGGAAACCATGATTGGTGATCAGATTCTAAGAACATATCAACTCCACAGTAATTTGAGATCTTATTATTCATACCCTTAGGAATTTTTAGAAGTTCATGAAGGGATGTGAAATGAAGTGAAGAAGAGGTCAAACTGAAGGCACATCAGATGGCAGATTGAGCATCAATTATTTCTAAGCCAGTAAACCCCATTTTTAAACTATTTTTGATAATGAAACACCAAAATGAAAAATGTGCCTGTACCAGTTTACAAAGCACTCTGGAGATCGGTATGAATATTATTAGATCATCCGGAGTGAGATATCCCAGAAACAGAAAGACACACACGGTATATATTCACTTTTAAGTGGATATTAGATATATTAGATTTTAGTATAAACATACTAAAATCTGTTTACCTAAAGAAATTAAGCAAGAAGGAGGACCCTGGGTAAGATGATCAATTTCATTCAGAAAGGCAAATGAGATAGACATTGGTAGAGGGAGAAAACAAGGAGGAGGACAGGGCCTCTGAAAGACTCTACCCAGCAAGGTATTAAAGCATATGGTGAGACTCATAGCCAGACTTTTGGCAGAGTGCAAGAAATCTTATGAAAGAAGGGGGTGATAGAAAGTCCTGGAGGGGTCAGGAGCTCTACAAGGAGAACAACAGAACTGAAATTATCTGGGCACAGGAGTCTTTTCTGAGACTGATACTCCAATCAAGGACCATTCATGGAGATAACCTAGACTCCCTTCACAGAGCCATAGCAGCTCAGTCTCCAACTGGCTTACCTTGTAAGGGAAACAGGGGCTGTCTCTGACATGAACTCAGTGGCTGGCTCTTTAATCACCTCCCCCAGAGGTGGGAACAGCCTTATCAGGCCACAGAGGAAGACAATACAACCAGTCCTGATAAGTTCTGATAGGCTAGGGTCAGATGGAAGTTGGAAGAGGACCTCCCCTATCAGTGGATTTGGGGAGGGCATGGGAGGAGAAGAGGAAAGGAGGGTGGGATTCAAGGGGACAAAGGAGGGGGCTACAGTGGAGATACAATTTGAATAAATTGTAATAAAAATAAAAGTATTAAAAAAAGAAGGAAGGTCAATATGAAATGAGGAGAAAGGTACAAATAACACCAAGGTTATTTAACAAAGCTTAGGGAAATTGTATTATTTTATATTTACCTAAAATTACTTGGGTTGAATGTGCTCCTCACAATAGGACTAGACTACTTAACAAAACATCCTGTACAAAGTATGAGAAACTTCCTTTCAAGTTGTTGGTCAGGATAGTACAAGTGACTCCCAAAACATTATAGGTTACTTCTGTTGCCCTTGGTTGCCTCTCAGAGGTTTAAGTTAAGTCTTTATCACTAAAACCTCCACACACTTAGATCATGACTCAAGTTATTATTAATTAATTAATTATCATCATCACTATTAATTATCATTATAATCATGAATCTGAAAATATGTTTTGCTAAGTCTTACTCCCATAGTATCAGAAATTACTTGGTAGAACATAAAGTAACAAGAGAAGGAAGAAATATATAGCATGAACCAAATGTGATGCCACTGAGCTATAAGAAAATTCAGCATAACAAGATATTCTTAACAGTACAATAGTGACACTCATATATCCATGGAAATGAATAAATATTTAGTTGGACTTATAGCCCACTTATCAAGAGGTCATTATGTCTGGTATTAGAAACATAGCCAATTCCCTTGGGCCAGTGAGGTCATGGATTTTGAACCTACAACTGCCACTTTACTTGAACAATGTAATTGCTAGCTACATTGTAAAACTTATTCTTAAACCCACCAAGAAGTGTCAGCTACCATCCCTCATCAAAGACACTTCTTTTTACAGAAAAATCGAGGCAATTAAAGAAAACACAACCAGACACAATGCAGTGTTCAACAGAACATGGTGAGCTCAACCTCAACTAATAAATCTTCAACACAACTGCACCTAAATAAAAGCTCAGGGAACATTACAGAAAAGGAGTTGGGAAGACTGTATGTTCTGGAGACCAGGAATCTGGTTTTGAGACTGTCTTCTTGAAATGCTGCCTAAACAAGACCTGAGGAAAGACAATATTAACGGACATGCTAATGTGGAAGGGAGAAAAATCTCATGAATTCCACCCCTAGACACAGAACTACAGGCATCTAAGCACTGTAGAGAGAAGTAGAAATAGTCTGAGTCAAAGAAGGAACCTCTAATTGTTTATCCAGTACAAAGTGCTCATCTTTGAAACCTTATACACACAAACAACAAAAACCGACTTAGCAGATTGCATTTATAT
This sequence comes from Psammomys obesus, assembly GCF_907164565.1. NCBI lineage: Eukaryota > Metazoa > Chordata > Mammalia > Rodentia > Muridae > Psammomys > Psammomys obesus. Next base: position 6,303,684 of record NW_026591872.1, read on the forward strand.
ATTTGTGCATATACATGTTTTATGTATAACTATGTTGCATATATATGTAACAATAATGAAGAAAAGAGGCCACCAATTTGAGAGGGAGATGGAGGAAACACTGGAAGATTTGGAAGGAAGGGGCATCGAAGGGGTTGGAGGGAGGAAATGATGAGATTATACTTTAAGATATATTAAATAAAAACTAAACAACATATATGTCTCAAGTAACGTGGATCTAATTCACAGTAGATGTCATGATGATATATTATTAAAACATTAAAAAATTAAATAACGTGGTTATCAAGCAGGTATGCCATTCTCATGGCTTTGTTTTGTTCTCCAATACTCATAATATATTCAAATTGACTCCAGTTGATTTCTGTTACATGTTTGTTTGTTTGTTTTGTTCTGAAACAGGGTCTCACTTTCATGTTTGTTTGTTTGTTTTTTGTTCTGAAACAGGGTCTCACTTTCTAGTCCAGGCTGCTCTGGATCTCACTATCATAATCTGTAATCATGTCTGTCTTTGAACTAGGAACAGTCCTCCTGCCTCAGCTTCCCAAGTGCTGGGATCTTGTGTAGTTTTTTTTCTTTGAACTTAAATAATCCCTTCTGGAAGATGGGGGGAGGATGGTAAGTCTCAAGAAGCAAAGAAAACTTGAAAATATTGAGATACTATCTTCATATCATAGACAGAATAAAAAATTCCTGGAAATAGGAGACTCTCTTTGGTATTTGCCTGCAGTCTTTGTAAGGCACTAGGGATGCAACTTTCATGAGTCAAGAGACCTCAAGGTGGGATGTATTTGCCAGTCATACAGCTCACTTATTGGTTCACTGTCTTAGCATTTCTATTGCTGTGATTAAGAAAAAAAAAATCACTAAAAACTGCTCCGGGAGAAAGGAAAGTATTTATTTCATTTTACAACTCTCAGGTTACACTTTATTATGGAGAGAAGTCAGGGTGGAAACTCAAGGCAGGAATTGAAGAAAAGGTCATGGAAGAACACTGCTTACAAATTTGATTCACATGCCTTGCTCAGCTTGGATTCTTCTACTTTTCAAGACCACGTGCCCAGGGGTGACACCATCAGTGATAGACTGGGTCCTCGCATATCAATCACTTAATACAAAATTGTAGCACAAGCTTTCCTACAGGTTAGTCTCCTGGAGGAATTTTTTCAATGTGGTTCTTCTCTCAGATAATTCTAGGGTTGTGTTGAGTTGACAAAATACAACTAGCACATTCAACAAACTGCACTGAGTAGAACCATTCCTTTGTTCTGCTTTTACTACCATAACTAGGGATGGATAAACTTTTTTTTTTTTTGTTATTTTTCTCTCACCAAAAATTTCACAGTATTTGTGTAATGCACCATACTCTGCTGCATTTGGTTTATTAGTAAGCATTACTTTCATGTTATAAAGTCACCTTCAATACATTACTAATTAAGAATCTTACAAAACCACTAAATAACTCAGAAGAATATCTTACAGGTCCAGTCTGTCACTTTTCACTTAAACACAGATTTATCCACAATTTTCTACATTCACGGTTTTTAAATAGATCAAACTAATCAAATGTGTGTTATGCATGTATTTTATGTTAAAACACATTTCAGTGAGAGGAGTTTGAGATCCAAGTGTATACAAATGTAATGAATGTGCAGTGGTAGTGATAAGCAAGGAGATATTAATTTTATATTGTTCTCAGATGCTTGTTAGTAGAAGAAAAAAACATCTTGGAAACATGTATGCAGAATTGGCAGGTCAAATACCACATACAGTAAGCTGCAGAAGGAACGTGTGAGCATTGATGAGGATCAGGAAGGAATAGAGGTGGATTCAGGAAGAATTGGACAATAAACTTAGAAGTAGGAGTGTGAGTGGTGATCACATTGAGGAAGGAGATCAGATTCAGTGGTAGAGAAGTATATTTTAGAGTCTAATTATGAGATTAGAGTCTTGTGGATTTAAATAGAAAATCTTTATGACAACTAATTTTTATAACTAAAATATAATGTTGAATAACACATGAAAAGAATCTTTAAACTCCTATGAAGCCTGTGTTTGTGAGTACAGCTGTAAAAATTATGGAAGATCAGAAAATCCAAAGATATAAATCTCTTTCTTTTTTTTAACCTCTCCTTTCTTCTCTTTCTCCTCACTTATTCCATTGAGCCCTCACTTTTATAATTCTTCCCCTTCCTCTCTCATTCCATTTCTTTCATCTTCTTCCTCTACTCCCCCAATAACCACGTAGTCTTTTAACACAGGGTGTCTAACATAGACCAGCCTGGCCTTGAACATCCTGTATAACATAAGAAACATGACTTTGAACTTCTGATTCTCTTACTTGTACCTGCTGAGTTCTGGGTCTACAGATATGTGCTACCATGCTTGGTGTATACACTGCTGCTGACTGAACCCAGAGTCTCTTCCATGAAGGCAAGCAGTTTGCCTATTTCTTTTTATAATTTAAAAGTCTTTTAATTCTTCTACTCACCTTTCTCTCTTTATCAATTTATTTCTTATCTCTTCCTTTCCATTTCTACACATTATATTCTTTCACTCTTTCAATACCGTTATATCTTGGCCTTCTTCTGGTCCAATTACTACTGTTTGATCCCCTTGACTGCTTCTCTTTTTCTAACAATTCTATAAAATGTATTTCCCTTTAATATGTGTCCCCTTTCTTCTTCTAAGTTCAGAATATATACTCTCATTCTGTGATTTTATTTGTGTCATATTTTTAATTACTTTATCTATGGTAATTACCTAAGACTACATCTCCAACTCTAAAGTTTCTCTGAAACTCATGTTGCACAATCCCAAATGCCTGATATCTGATGGTAATTTTCTTTCTTTTTTATTATTTTTATACAGTATATTTTTATTATATTCTCCCCAGTCCCTACTCCTTTTAGAGCCTCCCTACCTTCTTACCCACTGAAATTAATGGTTTTCTCCATTAGTGTAGCAAAACAAAAATAAAAACAAATAAAAAACACAAAGAAACAAACACAAAAACCCATTAAGACAAAACTAAGCAAAAATCATGAGGAAATCCAAAATATACACACATACATACAGGAATATGGAGTCAGTTGTGTGTTGGCTAACAACTCCTGAGCATGTGGTTGATTATATTCAATAAAACTCTACTGAAGAAAACTAATTTTCCATTTCTAAACAGGTATGAATTATACATTTCTTCTTGGTTATGGATGGTACTTTGTATTCACCCTTGCTTCTCACTGTTCAGATTTTATCTGGTTTGAAAATTTCCAGGATTGGTACATGCTGTTAAAGTCTCTGTCAGCTCATATGTGTACTGCCCTGTTATGTTTGTACAATACCGTTTGTGTGGACTCTATCAGATCTATATTTTACAACTTTTCCACCTCCTCTTCTACATTGATTCGTGAAAGCTGAGATGAAATGTATGATAAAGACATCCCACACTGCACAAAACTAAAGTCCAAGTGGAACAAAGAACTCAACATAAAACCAGACAAACTAAACCTGTTAGAAGAAAAAGTGGGGAAGAGCCTTGAACTCATTGGCACAGGAGAAAACTTCCTGAAAAAAAAAATCCAAAATCACAAGCTCTAAGAGCAACAATCAATAAATAAAAATGCATGAAACTGAAAAACTTATGTAAAACAAATGACACTGTTGACAGAACAAAATGACTGCTTACAGATTGGGAAAAGATCTTCACTAACCCTACATCTGACAGAGGCCTAATATCCAGAATATATAAAGAACTCAAGAAGTTAAACACCAACAAATCAAGTAATCCAATTAAAAAAATGAGGTACAATGCTAAACAGAGAATTCTCTGTAGAGGAATATCGAATGGCAGAGAAACACTTAAAGAAATGCTCAACATCATTAGCCATCAGGGAAATGCAAATCAAAATGACCCTGAGATTTCACCTTATACCCATCAAAATGGCTAAGATCAAAGACACAAATGACAATACATGCTGGAGAGGATGTGGAGAAAGGGGCACCCTCCTCCATTGCTGGTGGAAATATAAACACTTACAACCACTTTGGAAATCAATCTGGTGCTTTCTCAGACAATTAGGAATAATGCTACCTCATGATCCAGCTATACTACTCGAAGGCATATATCCAAAGGTGCTCAAGTATGCAACAAGGACATTTGCTCAACCATGTTTTTAGCCACTTTATTAGTAATAGCCAGAAGCTAGAAACAACCCATATTTGCCTCAGTTGAGGAATGGATATAGAAATTGTGGTACATTTACATAATGGAATATTACTTAGCAATTAAAAACAAGGAAATCATGAAATTTGCAGGCAAATGGTCAGAACTGGAAAAGATAACACTGAGTGAGGTATCCCAGAAGCAGAAAGACACACAGGATATATGCTCACTCATAATTAGACATTAGACGTAAAATATAAGATAAACATACTAAAATCTGTACACCTAACGAAACTAATCAAGAAGGAGGACTCTGGCGAAAATGCTCAATCCTCATTCAGAAAGGGAAAGAGGATGGACATCAGAAGAGGGAGAAAACAGGGAATAGGACAGGAGCCTACCACAGAGGAACTCTGAAAGGCTCTACCCTACAGTGTACCAGAGCGGGTGCTGAGACTTATAGCCAAACTTTGGGTGTAGTTCAGGGAATCTTATGAAAGAAGGGGGAGATAGTTAGATCTGGAGAGGACAGGAGCTCCACAAAGAGAGCCACAGCACTAAAAAATCTGGGTACAGGGGCCTTTTCTGAGACTTATACTCCAAATAAGGGCCATTCGTGGAGATATCCTCGAACCTATGCACAGATGTAGCCCCTGGCAGCTCTGTCTCTAAGTGGTTTCCTTAATAATGGAAACAGAGACTATCTCTGGCATGAACTGATTGGCCTGTTCTTTGATCACCTCCCCCTCAGGGGGTATGCAGCCTTACCAGGCCACAAAGGAAGACAATGCAACCAGTCCTGATGAGACCTGATAGACTAGGATCATAAAGAAGAGGAAGAAGACCTCCCCTATCAGTGGACTGGAGGAGGGGCATGTGTGGAAATGAGGGACGGAGGGTGGCCTTGGGAAGGGAGGAGAGAGGGAGCTACAGGTGGGATACAAAGTGAATAAACTCTAATTAATAATAATTAAAAAAATGAAATGGTAGATTATTGAATCTACTCATCTCGAATAGATAGATAGATAGATAGATAGATAGATAGATAGATAGATAGATAGATAGATAGATAACACCTACACACCTATGGATACCTGATTTTTGACAAAGAAGCCAAATCCTTACAATGGAAAAATGACAGCATCTTCAACAAATGGTTCTGGTCTAATTGGATATCTACATATAGAAAAATGCAAATAGATCCATGTTTGTCACCCTGCACAATACTAAAGTCCAAGTGGATAGAAGACCTCAACATAGAACCAGACACACTAAAGCTGTTAGAAGGAAAATTGGGTAAAAGCCTTGAACTCCTTGGCACAGGGAGAATATCCTGTACAGAATACCAACAGCAGAGGCTCTAAAATCAACATTCATTAAATGGGACCTCATGAAACTGAAACCTTCTGTAAAGCAAAGGACACTGTCAGAACAAAACAACAGCTTACAGACTGGGAAAGGATCTTCACCAACCATATATCTGACAGAGGGCTAATATCCAGAATATATAAAGGACTTAAGAAGTTAAACATTAACAAACCAAGTAGACCAATTAAAAAAACGTGGTACAGAGATAAACAGAGAGTTATCAATAAAGGGATATCAAATGAGAGAAACACTTAAAGAAGTGCTCAAAGTCCTTAGTCATCAGGGAAATGCAAATCAAAATGACCCCAAGATTTCACCTTACACCCATCAGAAAGGCCAAGATCAAAAACTCAAGTTCAAAAACACATGCTGGAAAGGATGTGATGAATGGGGTACCATCCTCCATTGCCAGTGGGAATGTACACTTTTACAACCACTGTGGAAATCAACTTGGTACTTTCTCAAACAATTAGGAATAGTGCTACATCAAGATCCACCATACCTCTCCTAGGCATATACCCAAAATATGCTCAAGTATACAAGGACCTTTGCTCAATGATGTTTGTAGCAGATCTATTTGTAATAGGAAGAATCTGGAAACAGCTTAGATGTCCCTCAATTGGGGAATGTATTCAGAAATTGTGGTACATTTACACATTGGAATACTACTCGGTTATTAAAAATAAGGAAATCATGAAATTGCAGGCAAATGATGGGAACGAGAATTGATCATCTTGAATGAGGTGACCCAGAAGCAGAAAGACACTCATGGTATATACTCACTCATAAGTGATTATTAGAAATATTATATAGTGTAAACATACTATAATCTATACTCATAAATAAGTTAAACAATAAGGAAGACCATAGAGAAGGTGCTCAATCCACATTCAGAAGAGCAAATATGACAGCTATCAGAAGCAGCAGAAGAAAGGAAACAGGACAGGAGCCTACCACATAGCGCCTCTGAAAGACTACTGATTGAGATATCAAAGCAGAGGCTGAGACTCATAGCCAACCTTTGAGCAGAGTGCATGGAATTTCATCAAAGGAGGAAGAAAATGAAAAACCTGGACAGGACAGGAACTCCAAAATGTATCAACAAAGCCCTAACATCTCTACCCTGGGGACCCTGCAGAGACTGATACCCCAACCAAGGACCATACATGGAGAAGACTTAATACCCCTGCTCAGATGTAGCTCATAGACTCAGTTTCCAATTGGGTAACCTAGTAAGGGCAGCAGGGTCTGTCTCTGGCATGTACTCAATGGCATGTTCTGTGATCCCTTCCTCCTTTAAGAGTCCAGCCTTTCCAGGGCACAGAGGAAGACAATACAGCCAGTCCTGATGAGACCAGATAGGCTGGGTCAGATAGAAGTGTGAGGTCTTCCCCTATCAGTAGACTAGAAAGAGGTATATTAGGAGAAAGTTGGAGGGAGGGTGGGATTAGGAGGAGAGTGGGAGGAGGCCATAGCAGGGATACAAAGTGAATAAATTGTAATTAATAGTAATTATTATAAAAATAAAAATAAATAAAAACAGAAAGAAAAGATATTACACAATATTTTTATAAAGTATGTCCTGTTCAGCCATGGGAAAACGTAGAGACTATGTTTACTGAGGAACCTAAGTGTAAGAATAGACAAATTTTTTTCACTTCAACTGTAAGCATATCCTACTGAAAGATACTCTAAAAGTGTGCAATAAATAAATGCATTTAAATGACATCTTTTATCCTGGGGTCCAACATAGACAACATTATTTTTATTTTAATTAGACCATTAAATAAGCGAGTAATACATGTTTTAGTACGAACACATGAATTTAAAAAATCTAATCAAATCCCTGAAGGGCAAAATAATAGACAAGGATCATCATCACTTAATTACGGAATTCAAGGAAGAACAAAAGGATGGAAGTACGAAAGGGAATGAGGAAAGAGAGGTAGGTTAATGGGATATTCATAATGGAGACTAGCTGTTAAAAGGCAGTTTCTTGTTTAACACATGCTAAAATGTTCTAAGTAAGAATGAGCAATATGTATTATTGTTCTAAATATCTCTGTACACATTATAACAAGTAACACTTGGGCAAATCTGAGAGCAGCATATTATCACAAAAATATTTAAGAAATATATCTGGTGTTTGGTATTATTCTCAATGTTCCATACCACTTTATTAACTCTGCCAAGCTAACATTTATTTTATATGGTCTCTCTTGTAAGAAAGCTGGCCTCGGGTAAAAGGCATAAGCTGGCAAGATGACAGGATGTTAATATCTTATTGGAGAGAATTCTAGCTTGTTTCCTTTAAAACAAGTAATCACATACAGTTTATTATTTTTTTTTTCATCCTGAAAAATAAATGGAGACAATGTACCTTGACCGTATCCATCCGACTGACCTGCCTCACTTCAGCTCTCCCTGCTCCCCCTAAATTATCTGCCCCAACCCGCAGGGCTTCAATGGGGTTCCTAAGGTGGAGAGATTGGAAGAAATGGGGGGAGGAAGGGACAAGAGACACAGGAATGAAAGCCAAGTCTGTTCATCTGATCAAGGCTTCCGTATATTAGAAATTTTTACCCAACTTATATAGGGAGAAGATAGGAAAAGGGGAAGGTTAATCTACTGCTGCAGGAAATAGGAAGAGTGCTTTCATGGGTTAAATATTGTACCTGCAAGATACCATAAGGATGGTTTCTAAAGATATCTTACAGATGCTCTAACAAACAAATGTCCTTACAATCTATCAACCATGATTTAGGGTCTTAGATAACTATATAGTTAGGTCTCCACTAAATGACCTTTGCTCTCTATTTGGCTTTGGTTTCAGTAACAACTTTTGTCTCCACTAGATAGCTTTGGCTTACTAATTTACTTTGGCTTCCGTAGATACCTTTGTCTCCACTAGATAGCTTTGACTTTGGCTTCCGTAGATAGCTTTGGCTCCCGGCAATTATCTTCCATCTGCCTAGAACATCATGGCTTCCCTCTGTTTCTCTTTAAATAACCCCCTGAGTTCAGTTAACACTCCCAAATGAGCATATATATGTGGCCATGAACAACTTACCAAAGAACACCCTTTCTTGAGAAAAGTATCTCTCCTAGTGAACACTTGCACTAAAATGAAACTTCAGCTTAGCATTCAAATATATATGTAGATATAATAAACTAAGTTTGAAGCTAGTAGCACATTAAAAATATGCCTGTTTTTCATAAAATAATGAGAAATAAGCTCCAAAAGGCCTCAGAAGAGATTTTAACCAGACATATTTTCTGACCAAATTTGAGCAAGGATAAAATGTTTGTGTGATGAAAGTCTTTCTAAGAGAACTTGTTTCAGTAAGATCATGATTCAATATTTGAAAATTCCTATATTTTTCTTTTAAAAGGCTTTTAGCATTTCTCACCAGAAAGCCAAACTAGTTCATACACAAATATTTATTGCCTGAAAGGAACAATGACATTTGAAAAAAAGAAACCAAAAAGAAAAAAAATTAAATATAAAATCTGTGTGTGTACTATTATTCCTGGGAAAGCCTAGGGAGATAAAAATTTCATTTTATTTAAGTCTTAAAATGTGTGTTGTATCTCACATTCACAGCAGCACCTATGCTGAAAGAGTAGAGTTAAGAAATTTATAAAACATGATGATGTATTGATAAGGAAGGCTAAGTAAAATTTCTTAGAATAATACCCCAAATATTAAAATAATTTTTTAATTCAGTTTTTCTTTGGAAGTCACAAAGAAGTGAATGTATCCAAAATATTTTAGCCGTCCTGCTTTAAAGTTGGTGCTCAAGATCAGAGCAGAAACACATACATAAGAAAGCACAGAGAAAATATTGGTGATATTCAATATCTTACTATCTTGTGAGAGATAATGGTTAGGAATTAAAGGATTTTGGGTAAGGATATTATGGATTCTTGTATAATTATGCCATAATCATAGAGGATAAGTAAGCTGGAAACAGCCCAGATGCCCCTCAGTGGAGGAATGTATACAGAAATTGTGATACATCTACACAGTGGAATATTACTCAGCAATAAAAAACAAGGAAATCATGAAATTTGCAGGTAAATGGTAGGATCTGGAAAAGATCATCTTGAGTGAGCTGTCCCAGAAGCAGAAAGACACACACAGTATATACTCACTCATATAGACATATAATACAGGATAAACCTACTAAAATCTGTACACCTAAAGAAACTCATCAAGAGGGAGAACTCTTGCTAAAATACTCAAACCTTATACAGAAAGGCAAAGAGGATGGGCATCAGAAGAAGGAGAAAAGAGGAAACAAGTCAGGAGCCTGACACAGAGGACCTCTGAAAGGCTCTGCCCTGCAGACTATCAATGCAGATGCTAAGACTTATGGGCAACCTTTGGGCAGAGTGCAGGGAATCTTCTTATGAAAGAAGTGGGAGATAGTAAGATCTGGAGAAAACACAAGGAGAGCAACAGAACCAAAAATTCTGAGCACAGGGGTCTTTCCTGAGACTGATACTCCAACCAAGGAACATGCATGGAGATAACCTAAGACCCCTGCACAGATGTAGCCCATGGCAGTTCATTATCCAAGAGGGTTGCATGGTAATAGGAACAGGGACTGTCTCTGACATGAACTGATTAGACTGTTCTTTAATTACCTCCCCCTGAGAGGGAAGCAGCATTACCAGGCCACAGAAGAAGACAATGCAGCCCCTCCTGATGATACCTAATTGACTAGGATCAGAAGGAAGGAAAAGAAGACCTCCCCTATCAGTGGACTTGGGGAGAGGCATGCATGCAGAGGGTGGAGGAAAGGAGGGATTGGGACAGGAGGAGGGAGAGAACCACAGGGGGGATACAAAGTGAATAATGTGTAATTAATAAAGAATTAAAAATTAAAAAAATACATAAAAAAGAAGTGATTTATAAAATTGGGTATAGGAAGGATATAAAGGGTCATGAGAATAATACAAATAGTATACCTAGAGTACTGAAAATATTCTTTATTATTTATATTGAATACTGATTGGATACAAAGACTCACAGCCAAACTTTGGGCAGAGGGCAGGGAGTATCCGGGAAAAGTCGATGGGTTGAAGAGCCCTCTGGGACAGAAGCTCCACAAGGAGACCAACAAACTAAAAAATCTTCACCCAGTGTGTGTGTGTGTGTGTGTGTGTGTGTGTGTGTGTGTGTGTGTGTAGACTGGGGCACTGCAGAGATTGCTGCATCAACCAAGGACCATGCATGGAGAGGACCTACATCTTGTACTCAGATGTAGCCCATCGGAAGCTCAGTCTACATGTGGGTTTCCCTAGTAAGGGTTAGGGGTTATCTCTGATATGGACACTGTTACTTGCTCTTTGATCAATCCCCCCCTGGTGGGGCAGCCTTGCCACGCCACAGAGGAAGAGGATCCAGGCAGTCCTGATGAGACTTGATAGGTTAGGGTCAGATGGTTGAGGAGAAGGGCTCTCTCTTTCTGTGAACTATGGGAAGGGAAGATGGGGGAAGAAGGAGGGAGAGTGGGATTAGGAGGAGACAAGGGAGGTGGCTACAATTGAAATATAAAGTGAATAAATTATAATAAATAAATAAATAAATAAATAAATAAATAAATAAATAAATAAGAAAACAAATCACAGGTACTCCAAGTTCAGGTCTCTCATCTTCATATTGTGGTATTTGGCAACACTGGAAAAACACAGAAAAGGACTGGAAAAACACAGAAAAGGGACATGACTAGCACATAGCAGTTAGAAGCCAAGAATGTTGCTAAATATTCTATAATGCAAAGAGCATCCCCTCCACAAGCAAAATATCTTGTCCCAAATGACAGTATTGCTGAGGTTGAAGAACTCTGGTCTAAGTGAATTTATTAAAATCTTAAAGCAGTCTGAACTGACAATAACCATAAAGAATGTGATATTGGATATTATGTCCAAGCATCTTAGAGCTTATTTTAAGCACTTTTAAAATATTAAAAGATGGTTTTTGCCTATAAATTGAATTGAGATTTATTTTGAGGGGTTTGTTGGAACACATTATAATAAAATTACTGTATGTATTTACCTATTGTGAGAGGAAATGAAGATTACAAAGTGTCTGTGTTCAGAGGAATGTGTGAGAGTGCCTGCAGGTTTAAAGGGTAAGAGATGACAGGTGAAATTAAAGAGGAAAAGTTACACATATGGAATGCTACTCATTTACTATGGAAAAATAGGATATTAATTACAGGGAAAAGCCATTTCCATGTTCTAAGTTGCTTTCTCTCCCACTCTCTCCCTCCCTCCTTTCCTAGTTCCTTATATTTCTTCTATATCATGACCCACTCTCCCAGTTTCTGCTGTCAACATGTGAAGAGTGTCAAATTCCCAAGCTAAGGTCAGATCCCAGACACACTTTATTTGTCAGGAAACTGTGAGAGTAAATGATTCCTTGTTCTTACATGTTGATTCTTACTTAGTATTTAGTTACAATGAAGATAAAAGAAAATAATTCACTCCCATAAGAAAACATTTAAGAGAAAAGCAACAATCATTGCTTTTCTGTCAATGTACACAAAATCAGATTTGCGTAAATATTTGCACAAACTATTACATTGTGAAGAGAAGCTATGCAAAATACTATCGGCATTTAAGAAGTATTTTGAAGTCACAAGGGCAGTATAACAAACTTAATCCAAATCAAGCTGCCTGAGACAGTAGCTAAAGAGCAGGAAGACTGGGGATAGAAAACGAACAATTAAATCAATGATAGTGCAAATGAATTGTGTCTTTAAACCACAAAGATAAAGCCACTCCCTAAGCAAGTTGTGCCTCTAAACACATCTTTCATAAAGCTAGCTACTGTCCCCCAGCTGTTGTTTCCACACTGGAGCAAATGTCTTGATGTTATCTATGTGCAGCTTCAAGGAAAAAGGAATCTGTCAGGAGCTCAGGAGAAGCATCAGGAAAGCCTTTTGTTTTTCCCCCCAAGAAAAAGCTTAATCAAGAAAAGCTGCTACTTAAAGAGAACTGCCACCAAGTGTTCCCTTTGAACTTAGAAAACGTGAAAGAAAGCCTGCTAGCTCCTTTATCTTGTACCATTACAATGCCCTTGGTATGGAAGACTGGTAGTGGGGGTTGACGTGATTCTATTCAAAAGCAATTTCCAGAATCACTTGCTGTATGAATTAAAAATCTTTCTATAGTAGTTCAGCCCTTGAAGAAAAGAGTCTTTTAGTCTTTACATATGAACTGAACTTAATCCCTTGAGTAAAAAGAATCCAAGCAAACAACAAAAACCCTAAGTAGCTGAAATTCCTTAGGTAAGACTCATAAAACAGAAGTTAATTTTTGTTATTTTTTTCTACTTTGATAGTTTTGGGATGGGTAATTAGAGAAACTGTAAAAATCAGCAAAACTAAGGCTGCGTTAACGCCCAGTTTACATTAGTAAAAATAACCCTATATTGCATCCTTAGAGCTTTCACTTTCACAAAGCACGGACTGCAGCCCTTTTAAGAACCACTGCATAAAGCTGGGATTTTCTGATTAAGCTATTCTTTGACCCTTAGTTTCTATGCTACTTTGCTACCCTGCTTCTGTGAAGAGTCAAATTGAGTGTTAAATGTAAAGCACAAACTCAGAGAGAGTAATTCAGTGAGAACTCTTGGAAATGATGTGAATTTTGTGCCTTAGCAGAGATGAATAATACATGGACACATTCACCAGCAATGACACAGATTTTTTTTTTCTTTTTACAGGACATCTGTTTCTTCACTTAATAAAACACTTGGTTGTCATTTTCACTACATGTATGTTGTAGCAACTGTTACTGAGGAGTATTTCTTGCATCAGGAAAAGATGCATTTTAATCCTCAAGGCATCTCTAAACATTAGTATTCTTAAGACACCATGTGATAAAATATAACAGCATTTTCAAAAGTCATTTCAATGCTTTTGTTGCTTGATACAAAACTCAAATCAGTTGCAAACATGGAATTAATAAAAAGGGAAATATAATCAATTACTTAAATGTTACCTGATTCACTTCCCAACTGGATTTACAATAGACCAAATTAATTATAAAATTCCAGCTATGCCACTGTTTGGAGCCAATCTACACTAAAAAAAAGGGCAATGGCCTTACAATATTTAAATTTACATATTTAAATTGGAGTCATAAACTTGGGGTTTAACATAAGACTCTGAAGTCATTGAAGTCATGACAAAGGATAAGTGATAGAAACTCTTATGATAGTTTTCTGTTAGGAAAAGTTTTTGAGGCCCATTAAGAGTGTACTGGATCTAAGAATTGTAAGCTATAAGAAGTATAAGTGAGAGACAACACTATGCCAACAGGCTTGTAAACTTTCATATATATATATATAAAAGAAATACATATGTAATATATATATATATATATATATATATATATATATGCCTTCTCACTCTTCATAACATTATGAAAAGCAAAAGCAGACCCACCTGTCATAATTTGTTCAACATTATCATTTTCCTTTATTTAAATGAAATTTATCTGTAACTGATACATGAAAACATAAATTTGTATATACATTCTCATAGTACCATGTGATGCTCTGAAACGCAGACATACTGTTTTATCTAAATAAGGGTAAATATATATATATATATATATATATATATATATATATATATATTTACCTTTCCTTATCTTTATGTAACACCTTTGAAAATGCTTATTTTATAGTTTTTAACATCATAAAGTATATAACAGGTATCTATAGTCACCCTACTGTTCAACAGAGCATCAGTCCTACATCATTCTATTGAACTATGCCTTAACACATTCATCTTCTCACCATTCTCAGTCTTCTAGCAACTATCATTTTATTCTCAGCTTTTATGAGATCTGATTTTCTGTGGTACTGCATTTGAATAACTTCAAGTGTTATGTGACTTTCTATGACTACTTAATATGACAAGAAACAAAAAGATCACGGGATAAGAACAAATATTTTGAGTTAAGACAGTTTATATTATTTCATTTTAGATAGTTTTACGTTTTCACTTTTAAAAAAGTATAATTTGCCATTTGTTATGAAGGCTTAAAGCTTCTTTAAAAGGGCTTTTGTGAAATATTATATGGGATCTTCCTTAAGACCGCTGAGATACATAAAAGTAGATAATGTTGCTATTTGAATACCTTAACAATTAAGTATAAATGTTTTGGTGTGTAAGAATTCCACCACTGATAATTTTTTTATGAAACTACTGTTTAACTGCTATATGCCATGCACTAGCCTGAGCACAAAGAATAACAGTAACCAAAACACAATGTCTTCTTCATAAGACATACAAACAATTCCAGTAATTCTCCACTTTTGATGCATGGTAGGATCATCTAAGTTATTTAAAATACTGAAGTCTGGGTTCCATTCCACTCTAAAACATCAGACTATGTATAAGTAGAAATTGTCTATCATATTTTTTAAATATTTCTTGCTGGCACTAATATAATAAATTAAGAACTTGTGGTTTAGTTGGTCATTTTTCTTATTTGGAAATGATTGTGCAATTATACACATAGACATCAACCATTTGCCATGTATTAAATATTCTGGAATAGATTTGTGGATTACTTTAATTAGATGAGTACTACAAAAACCTCTAACATGCAACACAATTTGAAAATCTAAGCTTCTGCACAAAATTACAATGCATATGATCAACACAATGCTAAATACTCATGTAAATACTCATGCTTTCCCATTGTACCTGCTTTTGCATCCAGTGATACTAAGCTTTTGGTACAGTTATAGGTTTTGGTTTTATTTATTTATTGCCCACTTTATGTCAAAATCACTTAATGAAACTTAATAATGCTTGGTTTCCCTGTTAATAATTTAAAACAATGGCTGATCTCCCTGCATACCTGTTTCATAGAAACTAGATAACGTTCTATTTCCAAATGATTGGACTATAAATCAAATCAGTTTTTCATCTTTAGAATGTATTCTTAAAGTAGAAGCTCAACCTCAGGGTATAAAAATGATATGTGTTAGGAGGTGGTTGTGTGACATAAGTGTCCCATTTAGGGTTGAGCATTCCACAGTTTCTCATTCTCTGCACCCCAAGAAGTTTTACTCATCATATGCTGCAAACAGAAACTTCTCATATGAGGGTTGAGAGATGCATTAATCTTTGGGAACAATAGTAAGCAACAGAAGTCAGTTTAATTTTATATGTGTATAGAAAAATAATAGTTGTAGGTTTTTCCATAGGGCCTATAACTTCTACAGGGACAGGCACTTGTCAAAGATATTGGTTTCAGATAGGACTTTTATCATTTGGATGAAGCCTTAAATGGAATCAAGAACTGGTTGGTTACTCCTGTAACACTGTGCCACTATTGCACCCATGGCCATGCCATGTTCTGCTAATAACTATTGTAGTTCTCAGAGTTCACAAATAAGATGAACAACAAGTTTTTTTTTCCCTTCCGTTGTGTGCATAGCACCTTCCAGTATAATGAAATCAGGTTAGTGGGGGTAAGCCTTCAGGTGAGTGAGAGCTTAATTTCTCCATGCCCTATATGCCAAGTATTTGGTGTCTTCAGCATAGGTTCTTAACTAATGTTCTACAGAAAAACTGAAAGCATTTTTAATTGTCTGTATTTGGTTTATTATTATTATTATAATCATTTATTCCCTCTGCATACCAGTTGTAGAACCCTCTATCATCTCTTCCCGGCCTCATCCTCTTTCCCTCCTCCTACCCTATCTCTCTTTCCTAGTCCACTGATAGGGGAAGACTTCCTCTCCTACTGTCTGACCCAAGCCTGTCAGGTCCCATCAGGACTGCCTGAATCTTCTTCCTCTGTGGCCAGGCTATGTTGCCCCACCAGGGAGAAGTGATCAAGGAGCAAGCAACTGAGTTAATGTCAGCGACTATCTCTTTTTCTCTTACTAGGGATCCCACATGGAGACTAACCTGTCTATGTGCTACGTCTGAACATGGGTCTAGGTCCTCTCTATGTATGGTTTTTGGTTGATGCATCAGTCTCTGCAGTTCCTCCTGAGCACTGTATTGTTCTTTCTTGGCTTTGTTGGTCTCCTTGTCTGTCTCCTCTGGGCCCTTTTACAACCCACTTCTTCATAGAACTCCCTAAGCATTGTCCAAATTTTGGCTATGAGTTTCTGCATCTGCCCTAATTCCCTGCTGGTTGGAGTCTTTTAGAGGTCATCTGGAGTCTTTTAGAGGATGCTCCAATCTTGTTTCCTCTCTTATACTACTTCTGATGTCTATCCTGGTTTTCTTTCTGAATGAGAATTAATCACCTTCCCTAATAGGCTGTATAGCACCTATAGAACCTCACTGGCCAGCTACTACGAATGAGCTAACCCATTCCTGACACTGAGGATTTTATTCATTAGCATATGATATATCACAGGGATAGTGTCATCATGGTATAGAACAACTCAATTTTAACTATTTTTTTTTCTTAATTACACTTTATTCATTTTGTATCCCCCCATAAGCCCCCCCTCCTCGCTTCCCGATCCTACCATCCCTCCCCTTTCTGCATGCATGCCACTCCCCAAGTCCACTGATAGGGGAGGTTATCCTCTCCTTTCTGATCTTAGTCTATCAGTTCTCATCAAAAGTGGCAGCACTGTCCTCTTCTGTGGCCTGGTGAGGCTGCTCCCCCCTCAGGGGGAGGTGATCAAGGAGCAGGCCAATCAGATTATGTCAGAGGCAGTCCCTCTTCACATTACTATGTAACCCACATGGACATTAAACTGCCATGGACTACACCTGTGCAGGGGTTCCAGGTCATCTCCACGAATAGTCCTTGGTTGGAGTATGAGTCTCTGGGAAGTTCCCTGTGTTCAAATTATCTTGTTCTGTTGCTCTCCTTGTGGAGTTCCTGTCCCCTCCAGCTCTTACTATTTCCCACTTTTTACATAAAATTCCATTCACTCTGCCCATCAGTTGGCCATCAGGCTCAGCATCTGCTTTGACAGTCTATACTGCAGAAGCTTTCAGAGGCCCTCTGTGGCAGGTTCCAAGGTTGTTTCCTGTTTTCTTCTGGCTTTCAGAGGCCCTCTGTAGCAGGTTCCGAGGTTGTTTCCTATTTTCTTTTTCTTCTGATGTCCATCCTCTTTGCCTTTCAGGATGGGGATTGAACATTTTAGTTAGGGTCCTCTGTTTTGCTTAGTTTGTTTAGATGTACAGATTTTAGTGGGTTTATTCTATGTTGTATGTTTATATGAGTGAGTATATACCATGCGTGTCTTTTTGCTTCTGGGACAACTCACTCAGGATGATCCTATCCAGGTGCCACCATTTACCTGCAAATTTCATGATTTCCTTATTTTTCATTGCTGAGTAATACTCCATTGTATAGATGTACCACAGTTTCTGCATCCATTCTTCAGTTGAGGGGCATCTGGGATGTTTCCAGCTTCTGGCTATTACAAATAAAGCTGCTACAAACATGGTTGAGCAAATGTCCTTTTTGTGTACTTGCGCCTCTTTTGGGTATATGCCTAGGAGTGGTATGGCTGGATCTTGAGGAAGCGCTATTCCTGGTTGTCTGAGAAAGTGCCAGATTGATTTCCAGAGTGGTTGTACAAGTTTACATTCCCACCAGCAGTGGAAAAGGGTTCCCCTTTCTCCACAACTTCTCCAGCATGTGTTGTCGCTTGAGTTTTTCATCTTGGCCATTCTGATGGGTGTAAGGTGAATTCTCAGGGTTGTTTTGATTTGCATTTCCCTAATGGCTAATGAGGTTGAGCATTTCTTTAAGTGTTTCTCTGCCATTCGATGTTCCTCTTTCGAGAATTGTCTGTTTAGCTCTGTTCCCCATTTTTTAAGTGGATTACTTGGTTTATTGCTTTTCAGCTTCTTTAGTTCTTTATATATATTGGATATGAGTCCTCTGTCAGATAAAGGGTAGGTGATGATTCTTTCCCAATCTGTAGGCAGTCGCTTTGTTTTGATGACGGTGTCCTTTGCTTTACAGAAGCTTTTCAGTTTCATGAGGTCCCATTTATTGATTGTTGCTCTTAGAGCCTGTGCTGTTGGTGTTCTGTTCAGGAAGTTTTCTCCTGTACCAATGAGTTCTAGGGTATTCCCCACTATTTTTCTAGCCGATTTAATGTGTCTGGTTTTATGTTGAGGTCTTTGATCCACTTGGACTTCAGTTTTGTGCAGGGTGATAAGTATGGATCTATTTTCATTTTTCTACATGTAGACATCCAGTTGGACCAGCACCATTTGTTGAAGATGCTATCTTTTTCCCATTGTATGGTTTTGGCATCTTTGTCAAAAATCAGGTGTCCGTAAGTGTGTGGGTTTATTTCTGGGTCTTCTGTTCGATTCCATTGATCCACCATTCTGTTTCTATGCCAGTACCATGCAGTTTTTATAACTGTTGCTCTAAAGTACAGCTTGAGATCAGGGATGGAGATACCTCCAGAAGATCTTTTATTGTAGAGGATTGTTTTAGCAATTCTCGGTTTCTTGTCATTCCATACGAAGTTGAGATTTTTTCTTTCCAGGTCTGTAAAGAATTGTGTTGGCAATCTGATGGGAATTGCATTAAATCTGTATATTGCTTTTGGTAACATGGCCATTTTTACTATGTTAATCCTGCCAAGCCATGCACATGGGAGATCTTTCCATCTTCTCATATCTTCCTTAATTCTTTCTTCAGAGACTTGAAATTGTTTTCATACAAGACTTTGACTTGCTTGGTTAGGGTTACACCAAGGTACGTTATGTCATTTGTGGCTATTGTGAATGGTGTTGTTTCTCTAATTTCTTTCTCAGCCCATTTGTCTTTTGTATACAGGAGTGCTACTGATTTTTTTGAGTTAATTTTGTATCCGGCCACTTTGCTGAAGGTGTTTATCAGCTGTAGGAGTTCCCTGGTAGAGTTTTTGGGGTCACTCATGTATACTATCATATCATCTGCAAATAGTGATAATTTGACTTCTTCCTTTCCCATCGGTATCCCCTTGATCTCCTTCAACTGTCTTATTGCTCTAGCAAGGACTTTCAGCACTATGTTGAAGAGATATGGAGAGAGTGGGCAGCCTTGTCTTGTCCCTGATTTCAGTGGGATTGCTTTAAGTTTCTCTCTGTTCAGTTTGATGTTGGCTATAGGCTTGCTGTATATCATCTTTACTATGTTTAGATATGTGCCTTGTATTCCTGATCTCTCCAATACTTTAAACATGAATGGATGTTAGATTTTGTCAAATGCTTTTTCAGCATCTAGGGAGATTATCATGTGGTTTTTTCTTTCAGTTTGTTAATATGGTGGATCACATTGATGGATTTCCGTATATTGAACCACCCCTGCATATCTGGGATGAAGCCTACTTGGTCATAGTGGATAATATCTTTGATGTGTTCTTGGATTCGGTTTGCAAGTATTTTGTTAAGTATTTTTGCATCAATGTTCATAAGGGAGATTGGCCTGAAATTCTCTTGTTGAGTCTTTGTGAGGTTTAGGTACCAAGGTGATTGTGGCTTCCAACAATGAGTTTGGTAATGTTCCTTCTGTTTCTATTTTGTGGAATAGTTTGAAGAGAATTGGAGTTAGCTCTTCTTTGAAGGTCTGGTAGAATTCTGCGCTGAAGCCATCTGGTCCTGGGCTTTTTTTGGATAGGAGACTTTTGATGACTGCTTCTATTTCTTTGGGGGATATAGGACTATTTAATTGATTTACCTGGTCCTGATTCAGCTTTGGTAAGTCAAATCGATCAAGAAAATTGTCCATTTCAATTAGATTTTCAAATTTTGTTGAGTATAGACTTTTGAAGTAAGTCCTAATGATTGTTTGGATTTCCTCAGTGTCTGTAGTTATGTCCCCCTTTTCATTTCTGATTTTGTTGATTTGGGTGGTGTCTCTCTGCCTTTTAGTTAGCTTGGCTAAGGGTTTGTCGATCTTCTTGTTGATTTTCTCAAAGAACCAGCTCTTGGTTTCATTGATTCTTTGAATTGTTTTATTTGTTTCTAATTGATTGATTTCAGCCCTGAGTTTGATTATTTCCAGCCGTCTACTCCTTTTTGGTGTGTCTGCTTCTTCTTTTTCTAGGTTTTTTAAGTGGGCCATTAAGATCCTTGAATGAGCTGTCTTGAATTTCTTCTTGAAGGCACTTAGGGCTATGAACATTCCTCTTTGCACTGCTTTCATTGTGTCCCACAAGTTTGGGTATGTTGTATCTTCATTTTCATTGAGTTCTAGAAAGGCTTTAATTTCTTTCTTTATTTCTTCCCTGATCCAGCTGTCATTTAGTAACAAGTTGTTCAGTTTCCATGTGTTTGTAGGCTTTTTGCTATTTCTGTTGTTGTTGAAGTCCAGCTTTATTCCATGGTGATCAGACAGGATACAAGGGATTATTTCAGTCTTCTTGTATCTGTTGAGGCTTGCTTTGTGACCAACTATATGTTCTATTTTGGAGAAGGTTCCATGAGGTGCTGAGAAGAAGGTAAATTCTTTTGTGTTTGGGTGTAAAGTTCTGTAAATGTCTGTGAGGTCCATTTGATTCATGACCTCTGTCAGAGATATTGTTTCTTTGTTTAATTTCTGTTTTGTTGACCTGTCCTTTGTTGAGAGTGAGGTGTTGAAGTCTCCCACTATTAATGTGTGGGGATCTATATGTGGTTTAAATTTTATCAATGTTTCTTTTACAAATGTGGGTGCTCTTGTATTTGGGGCATAGATGTTCAGGATTGTGATGTCTTCCTGGTGGAATTTTCCCTTGATGAGTATGAAGTGTCCTTCCTCATCTCTTTTTTATTAATTTTGGTTGAAAGTCTATTTTATCAGATATTAGAATGGCTACTCCTGCTTGTTTCTTGGGTCCATTTGCTTGGAAAGTCATCTTCCAATCTTTTACCCTCAGGTAATGTCTATCTTTGTGCCCTAGGTGTGTTTCTTGTATGCAACAGATTGCTGGGTTTTGTTTACGTATCCATTCTGTTAATCTGTGTGTTTTTACTGGAGAGTTGAGTCCATTGATGTTTACAGAGATTAATGACCAGTGGCTGTTAGATCCTTTGATTTTGATGTTGGCTGTGTTCTTAAGGTTGTGTGCTTGGTTGCTTTTTGTTTTATTGTAGTGAGGTTAATTATTTCCTGTGTTTTCTTGACAGAAGCTAATTTTCTTGGGTTGTATTTTCCCTTCCAGTGTCTTCTGTAATGCTGGATTTGTGTGTAGGTATTATTGAAATTTGTTTTTGTCATTGAATATCTTGTTTTCTCCGTCTATGCGGACTGAGAATTTTGCAGGGTATAGTAGCCTGGGCTGACATCTGTGTTCTCTTAGGGTCTGCATGATATCTGTCCAGGCCCTTCTGGCTTTCATAGTTTCTGTTGAAAAGTCAGGTGTGATTTTAATGGGTTTGTCGTTATATGTTACTTGGCCTGTTTCCCTTGCAGATTTTAGTATTTTTTCTTTGTTCCGTATACGTACTGTTTTGATTATTATGTGGCGGGAGGATTTTCTTTTCTGGTCAAATTTGTTGGGTGTTCTGTAGGCCTCATGTGTCCTTATTGGCTTCTCCTTTAACTTGGGGAAATTTTCTTCAATGATTTTGTTGAAAATATTTTCTGGGCCTTGGAGAAGGGAGTCTTCTTTTTCCTCTATTCCTATTATTCTTAGGTTTTGTCTTTTCATATTGTCTTGGATTTCTTGGACGGTCTGTGTCAGGAATTTTTTAGATTTAACATTTTCTTTGACAGATACTTATATTTCTTCCATTGTATCTTCTACACCTGAGATTCTTTCTTCCATTTCTTGTATTCTGTTGGTTATGCTTACCTCTGTAGTTCCTGTTTTCTTCCCTAAATTCTTCCTCTCCATTATTTCCTCCATTTGTGTTTTCTTTAATTTTTCTAGTTCTATCTTCAGGTCTTGAGTGTTTTTTTTTTTTTTTTACTTCCTTCACCTGTCTGCTTGTATTTTTCTCTTTTTCTTTTAGTTCCTTCAACTCTGTCTCTTTTATTTCTTTCAGTGATTTAATTATTTCTTCTCTGAAGGCCGGAAGCTATTGGCTGCATCTTCCCGTATTTCTTCACGGATGGCCCTAATCTTGTCTTTATCTTCCTCCATTTCTTTACGGATAGCCATGATCTGTTTGGTTTTATCTTCCTCTAATTCTTTACGTATTTTTTTTTCCTCTATTATCCTCTTCATCAACATAGATGTAAGGTCATCTTCTTGATTTTCTATTATGCTGCATTGTTCAGGGCTGTTCGCCCCTGGATGGCTGGGTTCTGGAGATGCCATACTGCTCTGTCTTTTGTTGGTTGAGCTTTTTCGCTGACCTCTACCCATTGGGCTGATTTAGGTGTTGGCTGTTAGTTTCTGTGCTTCCTGGAGTCCTGAGGTAGGGAGTATCCCCTTGGCCAGAAGATGATTTTTCCTGAAGGAGTCCTTCTCTGCTTTTTGGTTATGGTCACTGTATGGCCAGTGTTTCTCAGGAGTTGCCACTGCTCACCTCAGGTTTATAGCCCTGAGTAGTAGCTGTGGTCTATGTTAGGCAGGGGGGGGATCTCCTCTTACCCATAGAATTTCTCAAGATAGCTGCCCCACTGCTGGGTTTCTTGTTATAAATTTAGTGTGCTGCTGCTCACTAAATTTCCAGGTAAAGTCCTCTTGAAGAACCTGCTGATTCCCTAGCTGTGGGGTTTTCTCCCAACAGGGAAACTCAGTCTGTTATCCTGGGGCGCACAGTTCTGTCCGGGAAAGTGAGAGGTGCACTCAGCAAGTCTCTGGGCCAGAGGCTGCTTGCTCTGCTCTGGACCTGGAGAGTGTGCACCTAGGTTGAGTTGGCGCCTGGGGGCACTGCTCTGGTCTTGAGGCTGGGTGCCTCACTCTGGACCAGAAGCTGTGTGTCCCTGTCTGGGATGGCGTCTGCAGGCACTGCTCTGGTCCAGACGCTGTGGGTGCAGCCCTCTTAAAGGACCAGGGATTCCCACAGTTTTGACAGTTTAGCTTGGGATAACTTGGTTGATCCTGAGGGCTGCTGTAATGGCTCTCTGGCTTTTGTAGGTCTGAGGATGCAGCTGTGTGTCCCAGTGCCCTAAGGGAACTCAATAATGGCGGCAGAGCACAGTGCTCCTGCCTGCACTAGAGTCTGTGTTAGTCCAGGAAGTGTTTTGGTGCTGGGTGTCCTAAGCGTTAGAGCTGCTGACCCCCTCTGCTGGGGGTTTCCTCCTGCCAGAGACACGCAGTCTTTGCTTTGGGGACCGCTGTTCTGTCTGGGGTGGCGAGTAGAATCCACAGGCACAGATGCCTGCTTGTGGCTTCGCCTTTCTGGCCATTCGGAGCCTTGGCAGCTCCCTAAACTGGGTATTTTTCCCTAGACCGTTTCAGGGTGGGGGTGTCGGCTGAGTGCTCTGAGATCAGAGCCATTTTCCTCCCTGTGGGTTTGCACCTGCCAGTGAAATGCAATCTCTGGTGCCTGGTGCCCTGGTACCCTGGTGCCCATAGTTCTATCTGAGGCGGCGAATCAGGCGTGCAGGCAGGGCTCCGTGCAGGCGCCTGTGTCCTGGCTCTGGGTCCGGGCTGACTCTTGGGGCACCCGCGGAACCCGAGTCTTTTCCAGGGGATGTCTGGGTAACCTGAGGTCGGTCCCAATTGTTTCCTGCTCTGTGGGGTTATCTCTCTACTGGAAAATCCTGTCTATGGTGTTGTGGGTCCACAGTTCAGTCTGGGACCGTGACCAGATCGCGCTGGCGTGTAGCTCTGGGCTGGCGACCAAGCGCCTGGCGGAACCGGGATCTCTTCCGCGGTTTAGCCGGGTGAGTTAAAGCTGATTGAATCATCCACTGTGGGGTATCCTCTCACCTGTGAAACACAATCACTTGTGTTTTATGACCTCGAGTTCTGATTGCTGGTCACTGTGCCAATCCTGCTGTGCTGCTCCTCAGAATGAGAGTCCTCTTGGCGCTGCTATCTTCCATTTTAACTATTTTTATATAAGTGCATGAATACATATTTTGGAAACCTCTAAAGTAGTTCATTTCCATACAATCTTTTAAAAAATGGCATTTAATGATATTTATCCATCCTTGTATCTATTCCTTTACCTTGCCCTTCTATTGCCTATACCAATTGACTCTTCCTGTTCCATTATTCCTCTTTAGCCTTTTATAACATAGTGATCAATCTCCCTTCCACTAAAAGACACACACCAATGAGCCATCATTAATTTCTTAACCTCTATGGGTCTTTTGAATGAAACACATATTTTCGAATATTCAAATTTAACAATCAAAAATGAGAGAAACAATTTTTTTGCTCTATATTAGTCACCTCACTCATAATGATTATTTCTAGTTTCATACATATACCTCTGACATTCATAATTTTGTTTTTCTTAACAGATGAGTTATATTTTATTGTATCCATTGTGGAAGAAGGTGCAACAATGTTATAAGAGCCAGACATGTTAAAATTCTATAGGAAAAGCATGTTTTCCGATACAGTACCGAAGTTGTACATATGAACTCATAGCAGTTAAGACAGAATGAACAAAACTTCTGAAGACCATTCCAGAAAAATAGTCCCAGCATGTAGAAGGTAGGTAGGCATGAAGCCCCATACCTAACTGAGAAGATTTTGCTAAATAACATATGCTGGAAGAGGGAGATTCTATTTTTTTAAGAGTTCAGCCCCTTGTAGGTTGATGACAGTCTAGTAGAAGGCCTTACATACAAAAATATATGGGTAACACAAACAAAACTTGATGGGTTGAAATAAAGAAGATGAATATTCTTAAGGACTAATTTTTTTTAAAGAATTATAAGATATTAGATTTGGTTAAAATACAACACATGGAAGAAACCTTGTACATTTCTTAATATGTATACCCAAATAATTCAGCTGAACAGGCTATACAAAAAATAATCACATTAAATCAAAATACAAATGTTATGTTAATACAAACAATCAAGAGGGGAATAATGAGAGAAGATAAAAATAGTTCATTTGCTTCAAAATTTCTAAACTCCAGTTTTTTAGCCAAATGTAGATATTGTATATCATAAAAACATAGAGTTGTTTAATTTTTGAAGAATATATGACCTCAAACTAAAAGTAAAGACATCAGATTCGTGAAAGCAAAGGGACAATTTTTAGAAATATTTTGTGTATATCCTGAAAATTAATAGATTATAAATATATTTTAAAATTATAAAATACCAACTGCTGTCAATGTTTGATTTTTTAAGTTATTTATGAAATAATTTTAATAATATAAAAAATTAAAGTACACTTCAAATGTTTGCAACTAGGTGTTAAAAGAAAACAAAATAATAATAAATAGAAATAAAAGTAAATTAAAAATCTGCTAAGACAATCAGTTCATACAGAGCAGGAATGAAGCATTATAGGTGTTTAAATATTTTTACCTTGAGAATTTAGGACTTTAGCCAAAATATTAATACCTAGGTCTCTCAAAAAATGTTTTTGGATGTTCAGATAGGTTACAGGTTCTCAGTAACACATTTACACTTAGTGCAGTGTACCATTTCTTGGGTATCATCCCCAGCTACTCTGATTTCACAGATTGCCAAGAGATTCATCCAAAAGTTCACGTGGTGTTTCTAGTTAAGCCATACATGCTGATGCTTGACCAGTGTCAGGTAATCAAGGAACTTTGTATATTTGTTGACATGAGTACTAGTGGGTGGTTGTAGTATATATTATATTACACACACACACACACACACACACACACACACACATATATATATATGTCACTGCAAGTGGAGGAAATATACTTGAATTGAGTTTGTACAATCAGAATATAAGGGGAAAATGAGTTTTATATTTCCTTCCATTGATAAAATCAAATATACTTGTAACTCCAGCATTTCAGAAAGCCTAAAAACTTTTGTATTGTCCTTAAACTGAAAGACATGAAAAAATTAGATAAGAAAATAGCAGTGTCTAACCCTAAATAAATGTGGTATGCTTGTATTACATAAGGAGGATTGGAGTGAGCTTTCAGAGATTGAAATTGCATAGGGGCATGGTGGCAAAAAACAATATATGAGTACATGGACAATATGATTTTCAGACTTCCAAAATGTAAAACAAGCAGATATGTAAATTCAGAAGGAAAAAA
Source organism: Psammomys obesus (assembly GCF_907164565.1). Lineage (NCBI taxonomy): Eukaryota > Metazoa > Chordata > Mammalia > Rodentia > Muridae > Psammomys > Psammomys obesus. The sequence goes on from NW_026591872.1 coordinate 6,330,324, forward strand.
AAAAGAGGTATAGTGTCAAATAATTGGTCAAAGAGATTCACAAAATTCTATGAGTCAAAATATTTATTAGAAAAGACTCAGATGTGGTAGCTCAGTAACCAATTGGTTTCCCACAGTGAGGGGAACAAGGACTATTTCTAACAGGAACTCAAGGACTGGCTCTTTGACCTCCCCACCCCCAAGGGAGGAGCAGTCCTGTTAGGCCACAGTGGAGGGCTTTGCAGCCAGTCCTGAAGATACCTGATAAAACAGGATCAGGATCGGATGAATGGGGAGGAGGTCCCCCCCATCAGTGGACTTAGAAAGGGGCATGGTGGAGATGAGGGAGGGAAGGTGGGATCGGGAGGGAATGAGGGAGGGGGACATGGCTGTGATACAGAGTTAATAAAATGTAACTGATAAGAAAAAAATAAAATTAAAAAAAAAGAAAAGAAAAGACTCAGTGAAATCTTGCTACCAAACTTTACTGTAAATTTAGCTTTTGCTTTGGATATATAGAATTACAGAACTCTACCTCTGGAGTATGTCATTTTAAAAATTATGATATGTTTTTAATTTGTGATTCTTTATTAATACTGGAGAGATTATTTAGTGGTTAAGGACATTTGTTGCTCTTTCAGAGGATCTGGATTCAATTTTCAGCACTGACATGGCAGTTTATAACTGTCTGTAACTCCAGTCCCAGGGGATCTGCTGCATCTTCTGGCCTCTATGGAAACAAAGCAGATGAAGTGATAAAATTTAAAACCAACTGATAGGCATTCGATAAATGACACTCAATTGTAGTTTTCTGAGAACTGATGTTATAATACAGGCCAGGTATTATATCATCTATTTTGTGTATTAAAATAACTAATAGAGCTTTGTGGTGCACACCTGTAATCTCAGCACTTGGTGTAATCTCAGCACTTGGGGAGGCAGAGGCAGGATGATCTGTGTGAGCTCACTGCCAGTCTGGTCTACAAATCAAGTTTAGGATAGCTAAGGCTACACAGAGAAACTTAAAATAGATAGATAGATGATAGATAGATAGATAGATAGATAGATAGATAGAACAGAAAAAAACAAATAGATTTATTTAAATGAATTTGAAAAAGCATATTATAATAATTATAACATATTTAAATGTTAAATTGGTTATTATGTGCATAAATATTTGTTGAAATATTGAACAAGTGATGAATTCTGAGAACTTAAAAATAGGTAAAAATGAGGGAGATCCAAGATGGCAGTGCTGACCACACAGGGTATCTGTACAACAACTCAGCCGTGAAAGCAGGATGATCTGCAGGCTGTACTATGGACCCCCAAACCCCAATATATGTTTCTCAGGTAAGAGGAGAATCCATGGTGATACTTGAAGGTCTATCAAGCCACCTGGCTAATATCAGGAAAAATTCCCAGGGTCCCAGCAGGCACTGCCACAGCCCAAGGCTACCAGCAAAATACCACCATCTATGGATACATTCCTGGTACTAACAGTGGAGGTGCACACCAGGGCTCCAACCCTGTAACCTTAGACCACCCACAGGAACCCACCAGGAGTGGTGGTGGCTGCTCCCTTGGCTCTGACTCCAAAGCTGGGAGTCCACTCTCGCAATCCTATGGAGACTTTCTATGTACTAGAGGCTCCTTCTATGTACTACTGTGTTTCCAACACAGTAGACCACAATCAACATCATGTTGGACACCTTCCTGGTGTCAGAAGCTATTGGTGCTCACTCTCACTGCTTAGTGGAGGGGATACATTCTGGTACTGTGGGGAAGGCACAGCTCCATTCCACCTACTCCACTGCCACTTGGTTCACACAGGTCAGAATCAGCCAACACAGAACAGAGAGTGAACACAGAGGAACTGTGCTAGGTTTTGGACCCAGGTTCCATTCCCCCCCACACATCTAAGGGAAGCCTGTGGGACAATGGAGCAGCTCTTGCCAAAGAGATCTATCTGCCAGTACCCCAGCAGCCTGGTTCACATAGGTCAGACTCAGTGAGCCCAACACAGAAAACTCAGTGGAGCTGAGCTAGGCACCTGACTCAAGTTCCATTGTCCTCCTCCCTAAGGGGGTCTGTAGGGCACTGGATCAGCTCTAGGCTACGAGATCTTTCTACATGCTTTCCAGCAGCCTAGCCCACCTGGGTAAAAAACAACATGGTCAGCTCAGCCAGTGAACCCAGTGGAGCTAAGCCAGGTCTGGGATCCAAATCCCATCCTCCACCTTCTTAAGGAAGCCTGTAGGACACTGGAGCAGCTCTGTACATAAAGATCTTTCTGCCTATTTCCCACTTCTTACATAAAATTCCATTCACTCTGCCCGAGCCATCAGGCTCAGCATCTGCTTTGATAGTCTGCAGGGCAGAGGCTTTCAGAGGCCCTCTGTGGCAGGTTCTTAGTTTGTTTCCTGTTTTCTTCTTCTGGCTTTCAAAGGCCCTCTGTAGCAGGTTCCTAGGTTGTTTCCTGTTTTCTTCTTCTGATATCCATCCTCTTTGCCTTTCAGGATGGAGATTGAGCATTTTAGTTAGGGTCTTCTCTCTTGCTTAGTTGGAGAAGACAGGAACTCCACAAGGAGAGCAACAGAACAAGAAAATTTGAACACAGGGAACTTCCCAGAGACTCATACTCCAACCAAGGGCTATCCATGGAGATAACCTAGAACCCCTGCACAGATGTAGCCCATGGTAGTTCAGTGTCCAAGTGGGTTACATAGTAATTGGAAGAGGGACTGCCTCTGACATAATCTGATTGGCCTGCTCTTTGATCACCTCCCCCTGAGGGGGGAGCAGCCTTACTAGGCCACAGAAGAGGACAATGCAGCCACTTTTGATGAGAACTGATAAACTAATATCAGAAAGAAGATAAGGCAGACCTCCCCTATCAGTGGACTTGGGGAGGAGCATGCATGCAGAAAGGGGAGAAAAGTTGGGGTTGGGAGGGGAGGAGGGAGGAGCTTATGGGGGGATACAAAATGAATAAAGTGTAATTAATAAAAAATTAAAAAGAAAAGAAAAAAAAAGATTTTTCTGCCTGTGCCCCAGCTACCTGGGTCACAAACAGTGAGCCAGCAGAGACAGTAAATTCAGTGCAGACTACTCTAGACTCCAGAGAAAGGTGGGTCCAGTCTGCAGTACAGGATCCAGGAACAATCAGTCAATGCTACAGACAACAAGATGGCTAGAGGCCAGCATAAGAACAGAAGCAACAAAAACCAGGCATCATGGTTTCACCAGAATTTCCAAAAATCAATGGATATTTTATTGCAGGTGAAACACAGGAAAATGAACTTAAATCTACAATTATGCAGTTATTTGAAGCACATAAGAAATAAAAGAATAGAGTCATATATAGAGGTAGATAAAAAGGAAATGAATTAAAAATATTGAGGCCATCATGGACAGACAGGAATCCACATTCAAACATATGAAGAAAATGGTGCAAGTTATGAAAACAGAATTAAAATCAATAAAGAAAACAAAACCAGAAAAAATAACCCTGGAGCTGGAGAACTTAGAGAACAGAAGCCACAAAGGTAAGCATCACCAATAGAATATAAGAGATGGAAGAAGGAATCTAAGATGCTGAAGTTACAGTTGCAGAAATTGATACATCTCTCAAAGAAAAAATAAAATCAGAAAAGCCCCAAGGAAACATCCAAGAAAACAAGGACTCCATGAGAAGAAATCTAAAAATAATAAAAATAGATGAAAAAGAAGATTCCAGGTTTCAAGGTACAGATAATATTTTCAAGAAAATCATAGAGTAAAATTTTCCCAACTTAAAGAAAGAAAGAAAGAAAGAAAGAGATGTTCTTAAACATATCAGAAGCCTACAGAACATCAATGGACTAGACAAGAAAAGAAACTCCTCACGTCACATAATAGTTAAAACACTAAATCTACAGAACAAAGAAAAATATTAAAAGCACCAAGGGAAAAAGTCCAAGTAATGTATAAAGTCAAACGTATCAAAATCTCATCAGACTTCTCAACAGAGACTATGAAAGCCAGAGGGGCCTGGCAGATATCATGCAAAAGCTTAGAGATCACAGATGCAAAACCAGACTACTATATCCAGTAAAACTTTCAATCAACATAGATGGGGAAAACAAAATATTCCATGACATAATTAAATTAAACAATATATATGCAGCAATCTAGCCTGACAGAAGATACTAGAAGGAAAACTTCAACCCAATGAGATAAACTACAACCAAGAAAACACAGGATAAAGATACCATCACATCAAAAAAGCAGAAGAAAGCAAACATACAAACACAAAATCTTGACCATATCCAAAATAAAAGGAACTAATAATCATTGGTCACTTAAATCTATTAACATCAGTGGTCTCAACTCTCTAAGAAAAAGACACAGACTAAAAGATTGGTTTCAGAAAGTGGATGCAACATTCTGCTGCATTCAAGAAACACACCTCTGCAACAAAGATAGACACTACCTCAGAGTAATGGGCTAGAAAAATATTTTCAAGTAAACGGATACAAGAAGCAAGCTGAAGTAGCCATCCTATTATGTAACAAAATGGACGTTTAACTAAAATTAATCAAAAAAGAAGAGGAGTGACACTTCATTCTCATCAAAGAAAAAATCCACCAAGATAATATCACAATCCTGAACATCTATGCACCAAACAGAAGGGCTCCTGCATTTGTCAAAAAAATAATATTAAAAATTAAATTACACATTGATCCCAACTTCTTAAGAGTGTGAGACTTCAACATTCCACTCTTGCCAAGGGTCAGATTATTGAGATAGAAGCTAAACAGAGAAATAATGATACTTCCAGACGTCTATTAGATGTATACATAACCTTTAACCTAAACATAAAGGAGTATAACTTCTTCTAAGCACCTAATGGAACTTTCTCCAAAACTGACCATATAGGCCAGCATGAAGCAAGCCACAATAGATACAAGAACATTGATATAATCCTTTCTATCATATCAGACCACAGTGGTCTAAAACTAGACCTCAACAACAAAAGAAATAATAAAAAGCCTACACACCCAAGGAAACTGAAAAAGTTGCTACCCAAAGACAACTGAATCAGGAAGGAAATAAAGAAAGAAATAAAAGACATCCTAGAACTTAATGAAAATGAAGGAACCACTTACCCTAACCTATGGAACACAAAGAAAGCAATCCTAAGAGGATAGTTCATAGCACTAAGTGCCTTCATAAAGTAATTTGAGGCATTTCATACAAGCAATTTAATGGCACACCTGAAAGCACTAGAAAAAAAAAGAAAAACAAAAAAAAGCAGACTCACTCAAGAGGAGTAGATGGTTATTAATAATCAAACTCAAGGATAAAGTCAATAAAATAAAAACAAATAAAACAATTTAAAGAATCAATGACAATAAGGGCTGATTCTTTGAGAAAATAAACAAGATAGACAAACCCTTAGACAAATGAACTAAAAGGCAGAGGAACACTGTCCAAATTAAAAAAAAAACAGAAATGAAAATGGCAACATAACAACAGACACTGTAGAAATCCAAGGAATCAAAAACCTGTATCCAACAAAATTTGAAAATGTAAATGAAATGAACAATTTTCTTGATAGATTCCTTTTACCAAAGATGAATCAAGATTAGCTTAATAAATTAAATAGTTCTATATACCCTTAAGAAATAAAAGCAGTCACTAAAACTCTACCATCCAAAAAAAAAAAAAAAAAAAAAAGTTCAAGGCTAGATAGTTTCAGTGCAGGATTCTACCATAACTTCAAAGTAGAGCTAACACCAATAGTCTTCAAACAACTTTCCAGAATAGAAACAGAAGGAATATTACAGACCACATTCAATGTGGCCATAGTCATGTTGTTACTTAAACCTCACAAAGACCAAAAAAAAAAGAAAGAAAACTTGAGACCATTCTCACTTATGAACATTGACACTAAAATACTCAATAAAATACTCACAAACTGATCTAAGGACACATTAAAGATATCATCCACCACTAACAAGTAAGCTTCATATCAGGCATGCAGGGGTGGTTCAACATATGAAAATCCATCAATGTAATCTACCATATAAACAAACTGAAAGAAAATCCCCTTAGATGCCAAAAAAAAAAGCATTTGACAAAATCCAACACCCATTCATGTTTAAAGTTTTGGAGAGATCAGGGATACAAGACAAATACTTATATATAGTAAAGGCAATAAAGCCTATATCCAACATCAAACTAAACCGAGAGAAACTTAAATCAATCCCACTGAAATCAGGGACAAGGCAAGGCTGCTAACTCTCTCCATATCTCTTCCACATAATTCTTGAAATCCTAGCTATAGCAATAAGACAACTAAAGGAGATCAAAAGGATACCAATCAGAAAGGAATAAGTTAAAGTTTCACTATATGCACATGATATGATAGTATATATGAGCACCCCTAAAAATTGTACCAGAGAACTCATTCAGCTGATAAACACCTTCAGCAAAGTGGCTGGATAAAAAATCAACTCCTAAAAAAAATCTGAAGCTCTGTACACAAAAGACAAATGGGATGAGAAAGAAATTAGGGAAATAACACCCTTCCCAATAGCCACAAATAACATAAATTACCTTGGTGTGACTCTAACTAAGCAAGTAAAAGACCTATATGAAAAAAAAACAAAAACAAAAAAACAAAACTTCAAGTCTCTGAAAAAGAAATTGAAGAAGATATCAGAAGATGGAAAGATCTTCCATGCTCATGGACTGGTAGGATTAAAATAGTAAAAATGGCTGTCCTACCAAAAGCAATCTACAGATTCAACAAAATTCCCATCAAAATACTAACACAATTCTTTACAGAACCTGAAAGAACAATTCTTAATTTCATATGGGAAAAAAAAAACTAGAATAGCTAAAACAATCCTGTACAATAACAGATCCTCTGGAGGTTTCTCCATCCCATATCTCAAGCTGTACTATAGAACAACTATAATAATAATAATAATAATAATAATAATAATAATAATAATAATAATAATAAAACCTGTGGTACTGGCATAGAAACAAACTAATGGACCAAAGGAACTGAATCGAAGGCCCATAAATAAAACCACAAACATACAGAAACTTAATTTTTTACAATGAAGCCAAAACCATATGGTGGAAAAAGACAGCATATTCAGCAAATGGTGCTGCTCTAACTGGATGTTTACATGTAAAAAGTGCAAATGGAGCCATATTTATCACCCTGCACAAAGTTAAAATCCAAGTGGGTCAAAGACCACAACATAAAACCAGACACTAAATCTATTAGTATAAAAATTGTGTGGGGGGGGTTTGAAGTCATTGGCACAAGAGACAACTTCCTGAACAGAACACCAACAGCAAAGGCTCTAAGATCAGCAATCAATAAATGGGAACTCATGAAACTGAAAAGCTTCTGTAAAGCAAAGGATACTGTCATCAGAAGAAAATGACAGACTACAGCCTGGAAAAAGGTCTTCACCAATCCTACATCTGACAGAGGCCTATGATCCAAAATATGTTATAAAAAACTGAAAGAGTTAAAAAACTGAAAGAGTTAACAAACCGAGTAATCCAATTAAAACATGTGGTAAAGGACTAAACAGAGAATTCTTTGCAGAGGAATATTGAATGGCAGAGAAACAATTAAAGAACTGTTAAACATCCCTAGTCATTTGTGAAATTCAAATAAAAACGAACCTGAAGTTTCACCTCATACCTATCAGAATGGCTAATATAAAAAACTCAAGTGATGATGTATAGGATATGTAGAAATGAGAACCCTCCTCCATTGCTCGTGGGAATACAACCTTGTGTAACCACTTCGGAAATCAATCTGGTGCTTTCTCAGAAAATAAGTAAGTGTGCTACCTCAAGATCCAGCTGTACCACATTCCTAGGCATATACTCCTAAGTGTTCCACCATTTAGTAAGGACGCTTCTTCAAACATATTCTTAGCAGCTCTCTTCATAATAGCCAGAATCTGGATACAAACTAGATAATAAATAGTGTTATTACATTTGTATAAATAAGGATTCTTTTGTATTTGTTTGTGATCCAACTGTGTTATTTAACTTTGATAGCCAATTCTACTACTTTCTTATTAACATTATCTCCTTTTTTTTTTTTAAGGATTCATTGTTTTTCTACTTCTCCACGTACTTCAAGAAAGACTTTGAAACAGTAATAAAATAGTAGTTGATACCCACTACTTTAGGCATAATAAAAGAGTTAATAACTCGCTTTGTAGAAGATAGGAAGAAATTACTTTAAGATCTTCTTAAAATGCTTATAGGGATGTAAAATCATCCAAGAACTCTGAAAAAGACTTTGGCATTGCCTCAAAATGCTAATGATAGTGTTATCCAATAATGAAGCAATTTCATTTCTAGTTATCTATAGCACAAAAAAAGAAAAAAAGAAAGAAAGCATATTTTTATAAATATACTGCACAAATTGTTTGAAGTGGCATTTGTCAAAGGGTGGATATGACTATATTGCATACCAACTAATAAATATATTTAAAAATGTAATACACCATTAAATGGAATATCATTTACACATACAAATAATGAAATGCTAGTATTTGCTACAGTGCCAAGGAATCTTGAAAAGCTCGTGCTAAGGTGAAGAAGCCTGTAATCAAACCAAATATTATACAATTGCCTTCATTTGAAATATTGAATAAAGAGAAATCTACAAGAGATAAAAATCGATGTTAAGTATTTGTCAGTGGCTGTGAGAATCATGGCTGGAATGTGACTTTTTTACAGGTATTAACTTTCTTTTAGCAGTCATGAAATAATTCATAATTGTCTGTGGTAATGGATACACACGTTTATGAATAAACAAGTGCTACTGAAATATATATTTCAGAAGGGCAAATTTCATTGTATATAAATTGCATCTCAATGAAGTTGTATGAAAATATATTCATTTACAACCCTTTTTCCAGCAGAAATGTTAGATTTAAGTAAGTGTAAAGGGATTATAGAAATTTCTTTTTTCTTTATTATTTCGATGATGATGATGATGCCAGAGATTGTCTAAGGAAGATTCATGCGAGTACATTTTTAGCCAGTGAAAAGTCATGACATGTTTTCTTTAAATAAAAAATTATATATATACATACATTTCTTAGCATTAAAGAGTGAGAAAACCCACCTATTTTTTTCTGCATTGTTTTACATTGTTTTATGAACATGTCATACCATAAATAGTTCCATCAATATAGATAATTATGACTGGCAACTTACTCTGAATATTGTGGTTGGAATAGCATTGAATAAATGATGTCTTGAGCATAGAAGGGATTAATTCCATCTTAGAATTTTCCACTGCGATAATATGTAAGATAATACATATTTTTAATGTTTTAGTGTTGTTTTCTTCAACTTCTACTCAGTCATAACCATGGTCATAAAATGTATTTTATTATTTTACATCTTAGACCACAATGACGTGAAGTAGCTTAACAATTATTTATAGGTTAGAAAGATCCATTTTAGGTTATAGTCAACAACAATATATAACCATTAACCTTTGTATCCAACTATTGGAAAAATAATTATTTAGACAATATTTAAACTTCAAGAAATGAAGCACAAGTTTTTTATTTTTTTAATTTCTATCTCTTTTCACTTTGTTTTTGTTTAGCAGGTCTCTCAGAAAGTTTATTTTCTTATAGAATCTAAAATAAAAGAATCTCAATATAGTGCAGACAAAAGAAAAATGTCATTAGGATGAAATTTATGCCATATAATTTGCTTAGAATCTTTAAGTTTACAAGTACTTATAATTATAACATCTTACTTAAATAGAAAGAATTTGTGTGCCTAAGTCTAAATGATAAGCCAATTCAATAAAATAATGTAAACAATATTTTGTCAATGAAAACACAAATGTTTAATGGGAAAGCAGTCTACATTTACATCCTCATTTCCAGGCATAAAATTATTGATTTTACAATACACTTTAAGGCTGTGTGTGCAAATAATTTCTGAAAGTCTATGTTACGACGATTTCCTGACATACATGAAATTGTTACTTTTAAACTTGCTTTGAACATGGGTAATGAAGAAACCAGGGCTACATGCCATGGATTAGACTTTGATGATGATAATAAATTTTAATGTCTGTTTCTTTTCCCCAGTGACATGGTAGCATGTGTAGTCCTGGTTAGCAAGAAACATTTTACGTCTCTGTTTTTTCTTAAGGCAATCAGTGTGTTAAATCCAGAGACTATGGGTACTTTTATCTAATTCCACTAATAGTTGCTGATTGCCTAGTATTTTCCAGGTGCCGTGCAACTAGAGAAACCCAAGAAAGGCTCATCGAGGAAGAATAACTTACTTGACATCACTTCTGTTGCATCCATTTTGATTATATAAAATAGCACATTAAAATTGTGTGTGTGTGTGCTTATGAATGGCCTAGATTGGTGGAACAATTTTGTATCAAAATTTTAATGTAATCTGGACTGATTGAATAAACCAATATACCCATCATCACCTTACTCTCAGCAATATTGAAATGCACATAGGTTTTACTAGGAATAATCCAGATACTATTAATTTGATCTGAAAACTAATTTAATATGTTTGATTATAATGGCTCTATTCTTCTCACACCTCTCACAAAACCAATATTCTGCTCTCCAAATTCATGACCTCAATCATTTTACATTCTTCATGTGGATGAGAACGCGGTTACTTTTATCTCTTTATGTTTTGCTGATTTTCTTTAGCATAATACACTTCAAATCAACCTATGTTGTCACAAAAGATAGTCTTTCTTCCCTTGCAGGGCTGAATATTACCAAATTGTAATATTTTCTCAATTTATTGACGTATTGAGAGAAACCTAGGTAGACTCCATAAGTTGGCTATTCCGATCATTCAGGAATTATTACAGGAGTGTATCTTTGCTTTTTCTTTTTGTAAATTTATTTACTTTTTTATAAATTACAGTTTATTCACTTTGTCTCCCTGTAGCTCCCTCCTTCATCGCCTCTCAATCCCTCCCTCTCTCCCTCCTCTTCTCTCATGACCCTCCCCAAGTCCATTGATAGGGGAGGTCCTCCTACCCTTCTATCTGACCCTAGCCTATCAGGTCTCAACAGGACTGCCTGCATTGTCTTCCTCTGTGGCCTGGTAAGGCTGCTCCCCTTCCTCAAGTGGGAGGTGATCAAAGAGCCAGCCACTGAGCTCATGTCAGAGACATTCCCTGTTTCCATTACTAGGGAACCAACTTGGAGATTGAGCTGCCATGGGCTACATGGGCAGGGATTCTAGGTTATCTCCATGCATGGTCCTTGTTTGGAGTGTGGTACATTTAAACAATGAAATACCACTCAGCAATTAAAAACAAAGAAATTGTGAAATTTGCCAGCAATGGGAACTGGAAAAGATCATCTTTTGTGAGGTATCCCAGAAGCAGAAAGACACACATGGCATATACTCATTTATAAGTGGATATTAGACATATAATATAGGATAAACATACTAAAATCTGTACACCTAAAGAATCTAAGCAAGAAGGAGGACCCTGGGTAAGATGATCAATCCTCACTCAGAAAGGCAAATGGGATGGACATAGGAAGAGAGAGAAAAAAGGCAAAACAGGAGTCTACTAGAGAAGGCCTCTGAAAGACTCTACCCAGCAAGGTATCAGAGCAGATGCTGAGACTCATAACCAAACTGGGCTGCTCCACAAGGCGAGCAACAGAACCAACAAATCTGGGCACAGAGTCTTTTCTGTTTCTTTCCTTTTTCAACTGTTAAGCACCTCATGTTTGTAGACAGAATTTTAGTGCTGGTGATAAACAGCATCAACTGGAGATGCCACCAAATGAAGCATCTGCGCATAGTCAGAATTAAAATACGTAAACATATGGTAATTTTTATATTTATTTTTTCCATTATCACTGTGCCTCCTACGATTAACAATATGTTTCCTAGAATATATTTTCTAGGTCTACTTCCTTAGCAACTTGTGGTTTTCTCATATGCTAATATCCTGTACAAGGATATTATGTGCCAAATCTAAGTGCTGTTTTTCCAATTTTTTCCTCGGCAGTTGTGCAAGATTTGATGGATGGCATCAAATCAGAACACCTCTTGATACTCTTTTTTTAGAATCCACAGCATTAAAACATCCTTGCTTTCATTCTATCACTTGTGTATATTATGTGAATATTGTTGTGTATGCAAGTGCATGTCTACATACGTCCACATGTTTGTGTGTGTGTGTGTGTGTGTGTGTGTGTGTGTAAAGCAGCAGACAACCCAGTGTGTTATTTCTCTGGTGATGTCCTTTTTTTTTGAGAACTGGTTTGTAACTCAGCAAGAAAACTAAGATAGTAGGCTAGTTAGCCATAGGGATTTACCTGTTTCTATTTCCCCTGGCGCTGGAACTGCAGGGGTAAAACGTAATGTATGGCTTTTTATGTGTGCTCGGGAATCAAAATCAGGTCTTTGTGCTTGCGTAAGAACTTAACTGAATGATTTATATTCCTGGTCTCAATCATTCTCATTACCATTGCTGTAACTTTCATTGGCTATGTTCCCTATACTAGTACCTTAAATATTTTCATTAGATTTATTTACTTACTTATTCATTCATTCATTCATTCAATTATCTATGTTTGCCTTATACCTTGCATGGGAAATTTCATTAATTGCTATCATCTGAATTAAATCCAAACTTTGGAGAAATCTATGACTTTCATATGTAACATCTTCTGCCTCTCTCTCTGTCTCTGCTTCTCTCCTCTGTCTCTTTCTCTCTCTCTGCTAAACCTAAATATCCAAATAGTTGCCATTGTGGCATTATTAGATATAATATATACAAAATTAAATTTACAAAATTAAACAGCTACCCTACCACATGAAAGTTCAGATTCCTTTATTAGCACCGACACTTTCAGCCTCCATGACTGAAACTTTAGAGTAAGCCCAAGTTTCTCTTTTCTTTCATTCTTATATTCCAACTTTCAAAAGTTGCTGTCAATTGAAATTTGCACCATCGTATTGTCTATTCCATGTGTTCAGGTCTTGCAGTCCCTATGGCAATTACTTTAATTCAAGATACTATCACTATTTTCTAGGGCTGTGTTAGTGGACTGTTAAATGGCATTCCTGCCTCCAATTTCTCTGGATGTTGTTGCTGTTACAACTATAAAACTGAATGCTGAAGAAAAATCAATAGAGGCTGTATGTGGCTGTTGGACAAGAATTGTCACTGAAAAGTGGTTCATTTCCCAAAGGGAATTTCTTGTCTCATATTGTTCTCTACATCCTGGCAACAGTGTCATTGGCTAGTGAACCTTCCTTACTAAAGGTTGTCAAAACCGGGTTGTCTTCACAGCATCACTCATGTTGCTGTACTAGCTAATTATAAAGTATAGATAAATAACAACCAAAATGAAACAGCATAACTTTTAGTTAAGTTGGCTTGAAGAATCAAAAATACCCTTATCCCTAGAGTATTATTATGGATAAAGTAATCTTTATTCTTTCAGAAAATATGTTTGAAGTAACATTCAGACCTGCTTAATATTACATATGATATTAACATTTTGATTTGACAAATGCATGCTGTCTCTTCAGAAACACTTTTCTCAAAAAAAGTTTTGTTTCTTAACACATATTATTTTAAAATTATGTAAAATATTATTTTTGCCAATTTTCTTCACAGTACTTTTCATTCTCTATATTTTATTTATAAGTTAGTAAATTCTAAATGAATGAAAATAATATAATAACTTATAATGTATTATTTTTATGACATTCTTGCCTAAGGATATATTTTGGCATGTCTATTAGATAATACTTAGCAAGTATATCTTAGTACCACCTGTCAATATTTATGTCTCTTAACTTATCAGTATCAAACACTGAAACTTATAGCTGAAGAGACAAATTTTCAGGTAATTTATAAACTAGTTTGCATATCAGCAATGAAATAAATTTATTTTATATGTTCTTCTCTAATAATAAGCTGATTTGGAGAGGAACTGAATTCAACCAAACTATTTGTTTGCACAAGAGTTCTAAGTCAGTTGGTTCCAAAACTAGTAGTTCAGCCCTGAGTGTACACAATGCCAAATTAGCCATTTATATAAATGTTTCATAGGCAAGACTTAAGACAATACCACTTTAATGATAAAAACTTCTTTTCTTATTCAAAACTCTCATTCTTTCCCAGCCAATCACAACATCTTCTTTATTGGAATAGGTTTTAAGGATTCAGTTATTACTATTATTATTATTATTAATTTGTTCACTTTGTATCCTGACTGTAGCCCCCTCGCTCATCTTCTCCCAGTCTCATCCTTCCTCCTTCTCCCCCCACTTTGTCCCTCCTCTAGTCCACTGATAAGGAAGGTCCTCCTTCCCTTCTATCTGTCCCTAGCCTATAAAGTCTCATCAGGACTGTATAGATCTTTTTTCTCTCTGACTTAGAGATTCATTTATTTTTATTTAGACCTAGGAGTGCTTTTTTCCAATGTATGTGTTCTAAGCACCAAGTGCTTTCCTAGCACTTATAGAAATCAAAAGACTGTATCATATCTGTTAGCATTATAGACAGTTGTGATCTACCATGTGGGTGCTTGGAACCAAACCTAGGGCCCTTACAAGAATAGGAAGTGCTCATAAATTTTGAGCCATTTGTCCACCTCCACTGCCTTTTTTAATGCTCTTTTTCACATCAAAACTACGTCAAACATTCAAATAGTTATTTTCTGTCTCTCCAATACTGTGAGAACTTTACTCACTGTCTGTTCAAATGTAATATTTTCATTTGAATCTCTACATTTCAGAGCTTTCTTAAGTCCCGCTATTTTGGCTTTGTAACAAAACAGTACCATAAGCTACACTTACTTTCTTTTTTCTGAATTTGTATAAACTTGAACTTTAAAATTAACATTTAAAAAGAACCATTTTGTACCTGAATAAATACTGAATATATAGTAAACACTTCATAAGAACATGTGAACTAATTTCATTGACTTACTATTTATCTGACATAATAAAACCTTCTCAGAGAATGTATCATCAGTATCTAATGACCTTCCAAATAATATTTTATTGTGTAAATATAGAGAAATATTCATTCTCTTTCCTTTCTTTATCTACTCACTAATTAATTTGGACACTGTCTACACTATTAAATGTAGGCACTAGCTAGAGAGATGGTTCAGTGATTAAGAGCACTTACTGAAATTATTTAAAAATAAAAAATATTTAAAAAAGAGCACTTACTGCTCTTCCAGAGTACCTGAGTTCAATTCCTAGCATCCACATCAGACAGTTTCACAAATATAGGCACTGTTGTAAACATAATAAAGTGAAGTCAGTTTTCATTGGTCCTAAGTACAGAAAGTATCTAGAAAGGAAGTTTTGGGCTTACTCTCAAGATCCAAACATCTCTTCCATTCAGCTTCTTCCCAAAATATCTTTAAAATGGAATACCATGATTATGACTATAAAACAAACTCCATCCTACAGAACCAGGGTTGTTAAAACTCTTATAAATAGCTGTCAGTGACACAAATGACACTGAATACCTGCCACAATAGGTTAGTTAGTGACAAAATAATTCTCACTCATTTTATCTAGGTCATCACAAGAAACCTACACTAATTTGCATAGCCTCTACTTAATGAAGTTATACCAGTTCTTATGACCATTATGAGTCTGGAAAAGACATAGTAGGAAAATATGGGAAATAACATAGCAAAAGGGGATTAATTTTGCATATTAAACAGAAATATAGAGGATGCTGGATTTTTTTGCCACTTTCTCTGGCTTTTGTAATACTCATTATATTATTGATTCATAAGCAAATCATTATATGCTAATACTGACAAATGTAAATGAATATCTAAGATACTCTTTTACTTACAAGATACCATCTAGATAGAAAATCTAAATTTATTTTATTATGTAGCATGGAAGAAGATAATGGAAAACGAAAAATGTATACACTTAGATTCTACATGCCTGAAAGTCGTTGTCATGAGCTACTTTCTGAATGCTTTTAAAAGCCACAGTTCTTGCCATTGAAAAGAAAAGTAAATTGTATAAGTAATAACTCAAATAATTTAATGTCAATGTCACTTTAGTTTTGGAGATGTTATATAGTGTCTTGTAAATACATCATAATATAATAGCATTTCCATCACACATCAATATCTGTTTTTCTTAATCTGTAAATTACTTGTCATAGAGTAGAATCTAATTAAATGCAGTACTTTATTTAAAAATACATTGAAATTTTGAACACATAGATTATTTTTAATTACACATTTTAATTATAAATCATTGTGACCTCCTTACAGAACAATGTTTAAGTTCACATAAAACACTTTAAGAGAAAAACTCTAACTAGCAGTGTTTTCAAAGCAAAGACTCATGACCAAACCTTTGGCAGAGTACAGGGAATCATATGAAAGAAGGGGAGTTAGTATGATGAGGAAAGGATAGGAGCTCCACAAGGACCAAATAAATCTGGGCACAGGGTCTTTTCTGAGACTGACATGCAACCAAGGACCATGTATGAATGTAACCTAGAACCTCTGCTCAGATGTAGCCTGTGGTAGCTCACTAACCAATTGGTTTCCCATAGTGAGGGGAACAAGGACTATTTCTAACAGGAACTCAATGACTGGCTCTTTGGCCTCCCCACTCCCCAAGGGAGGAGCAGTCCTGTTAGGCCACAGAGGAGAGCTTTGCAGCCAGTCCTGAAGATACCTGATAAAACAGGATCAGATGAATGGGGAGGAGGTCCCCCCTATCAGTGGACTTGGCAAGGGGCATGGTGGAGATGAGGGAGGGAGGGAGGGACTGGGAGGGAATGAGGGATCGGGACACGGCTGGGATACAGAGTTAATAAAATGTAACTGATAAGAAAAAAATAAAATAAAATAAAAAGAATGCCCACATTAACACTAGGAATTTATAACATTATTTGTTATGTGAGGTATAGTGTACAGCATGTGTATGTGTGCACATGAGTTCAGATATGTGGTTATGCACATGAATGTGTGAAGATCTGAGGTTAATGTCAGTTGTCTTTCTTGACTTTTTCTCCACTTTTTCTTTTCAAAGCCAGTTTCACCGGCCCTGAAATCCATTTATTTGAATAAACTGGTCAATGTTCTTTAGGGATTCCTCTTATCTCCATTACCCTATTCTTTCCATAAGCTGTAGCTAAAGACATGCACCAGTGGGGTCTGTTCTCAACACTCAGTACTTGTGCAACAGGTGCTTTCCCCACTAACTCATCTCCCCATATCTGCAAGTAATTTATTTACAAAATGTTGCCATATAATACATTTAAATATCAGTCTCATCCAAGTTGCTAACTTTTATTAGCAATTGTGATCATTGCAGTTCACCTCTCTCTTTCTCTGTCTGTGTGTGTGCAAAATATCATCTGAATATCTTGTTTTATATATATTTCTCAGAAAACCTTTGAGAAATAAATGGAAATACTGAGTCCTAGAGACAGTATATGAATTTCACATCATTATACTACTGTTTTTTTAGGTTAATAAAAATACACGTATTTTCAATTTCACTTTTTTTTTATAGCTAAATAAAATTTAACTGGGAATGTATATAACATTTTATTACCCATTTATTTTTATGTATTCATATTTTTTCTTTTTCTTTTTTTTAATTAATTACACGTTATTTGCTTTGTATCCCCCTGTAATTCTCTCCCTCCTCCTCTCCCAATCCCTCCCTTTCTCCTCCTTCTCCACCTATGCCCCTCCCCAAGTCCACTGGTAGGGGAGGTCTTCTTTTCCTTCCTTTTGATTCTAGTCGGTTAGGTCTCATCAGGACTGGCTGCATTGTCTTCCTCTGTGGCCTGGTAAGGCTGCTCCCCCCTCAGGGGGAGGTGATCAAAGAGCAGGCCAATCAGTTCATGTCAGAGATTATACTACTATTAACCGTAATAAAACCAGCAACTATCAATGAATGTTCTAGTAAGTCAGTGTAATATTGACAGTTTAAATTAAGAAGCTCATAATACACATACTATAGCATATTAAATACAGATATCATAGAAATATATAATCTTATGATGAGATGTTTTTATTAGCTGGGTAACAGGATGCTTTAGATAGAAAGGTTGCTGTACCTTTAATATGTCTCTGACGAAACACTTAAAGAAATGCTCAACCTCATTAGCCATTAGGGAAATGCAAATCAAAACGACCCTGAGATTTCACCTTACACCCATCAGAATGGCCAAGATGAAAAACTCAAGTGATAGCACATGCTGGAGAGGTTGTGGAGAAAAGGGAACCCTCCTCCATTGCTGGTGGGAATGTAAACTGGTTCAACCACTTTGGAAGTCAATCTGGCGCTTTTTCAGACAACTAGGAGTAGTGCTGCCTCAAGACCCAGCTATACCACTCCTAGGTATATACCCAAAATTTGCTCAAGTACACAACAAGGACATTTGTTCAACCATGTTCGTAGCAGCTTTATTTGTAATAGCCAGAACTTGGAAACAACCCAGATGTCCATCAACGGAGGAATGGATACAAAAATTGTGGTATTTTTACACAATGGAATACTACTCAGCAATCAAAAAGGAGGAAATCATGAAATTTGCAGGCAAATGGTGGGATCTAGAAAAGATCATTCTGAGTGAAGTATCCCAGAAGGAGAAAGACAAACTTGGTATATACTCGCTTATATAGACCTACAAGACATGATAAACATAATGAAATCTACACACCTAAAGAAGATAATCAAGAAAGTGGACACAGGCGAAGGTGATTAATCCTCATTTAGAAAGACAAATGGGATGTGCCTTGAACTTATGACAGGAGTCTACCACAAAAGGCATATGAAAGACTCTACCTAGCAGTGTTTCAAAGCAGACACTAAGACTCATAACCAAACCCTCGGCAGAGTGCAGGGAATCATATGAAAGAAGGGAAGTTAGTATGATATGGAAAGGATAGGAGCTCTACAAGGACCAAATATATCTGGGCACAGGGTCTTTTCTGAGACTGAAACTCAACCAAGGACCATCTATGGATATAACCTAGAACTTCTGCTCGGATGTGGCCTGTGGTAGCTCAGTAACCAAGTAGTTTTCCAAAGTAAGGGGGACACGGACTATTTCTAACAGGATCTCAAGGGCAGGCTGTTTGACACCTCCCCCCAGGGGAGGAGCAGTCTGTTAGGCCACAGAGGAGGACTTTGCAGCCAGCCCTGAAGATACCTGATAAAACAGGGACAGATGAAAGGGGAGGAGGTCCTCCCCTATCAGGGGACTGGGAAAGGGGCAGGGAGGAGACCAGGGAGGGAGTGTGGGGTTGGGGAGGGAATGAGGGAGCGGGATACAGCTGGGACACGGAGTTAACAAAATGTAACTAAAAAGAAAAATAAAATTAAAAAGAAAAAAAAAAAAAAAAAAAAAAAAAAAAAAAAAAAAAAAAAAAAAAAACAAAACCAGGCTTCCTCACTTTTAGAAAATTCTCAAGAAAATATTTATTTGAGGGAATCAGATGAACCTGGAAGGTGAATAATAGGTTAGGAAGCTGTCCTGTTGTTTGAGTTTTATCTTTTGAAATGTTTTTCTTAACATTTCTGTAATCTAAAAGAACCAAGTGTTCAGTCAGACATATTAGTTGCATGTCTGTATGTTTTTATTCATTTTCGTATATCAACCTTGAATGTACTTTGCTTCATTTCCTTAAGGTCAAGTTCTAACTTATTTTCTTTCTTTTTTTTGTTTATTTAAGGTTATTGTGAAAGGCATTTCTTTCTCTGATTTCTTTCTCAAATCATTTGCCATTTATATATGAGGGTTACTGATTTTTGCAAGTTAATATTTTTAATTACATTTTTTACATTAATTACATTTTATTTGCTTTGTATCCCAGAGCTGTAGACCCCTTCCTCATTCCCTCCCAATCCCACCCTTTCCCCCTCATCTCTTCATATGCCCTTCTCTACACTGATAGGGGAGGTCTTCCTCCCCTTCCATCAGACCCAAGCTTATCAGGTCTCATCAAGACTGGCTGCAATGTCCTCCTCTTTGGCTTGGCAAGGCAGCTCCTCCCTCTGGTGGTGATCAAAGAGCAGGCCAATCAGTTCATGTCAGAGACAGTCCCTGTTCCCCTTACTACAGAACCCAATTTGGATACTGAGCTGCCACAGGCTACATCTGAGCAGGGTTTCTAGGTTATATCCATGAATAATCCTTGGTTGGAGAGTCAGTGTCAGAAAAGATACCTGTGCCCAGATATTTTGGTTCTGTTGCTCTCCTTGCGGAGCTCCTGTCCTCTCCAAATCTTACTAACTCCCCCTTCTATCATATGATTCCCTGCACTCTGCCCAAGTTTTGGTTATGAGTCTCAGCATCTGCTTTGATACACTGCTAGGTAGAGTGTTTCAGAGGTCCTCTGTCGTAGGCTACTGTCCTATTTCTTATTTTCTCCTTCTTCCAATGTCTATCCCATTTGTCTTTCTACTAACTTATTTTCTAAAGCTCAGATAATTGTAACATTTTGGAAGTACTTTCTAATATTTAAACTAAAAAAAAAAAAATCCAGAGGCCTACTTGTCTCTGATTTCATATCAACTTATATATACTTTTATATATGTTTTTATTACACTATAATATAGAAATTATTTTGTTTGCTTGTTTTATATCCCATCTTCTTTACTGTAAAGTCAATGCATAGTCTTTATGCACACTAACTGTCCTATTACTATAGTGTCTATCACAATAGCTAATAATGTGGTCTTTCTTCATGCTGAATAGATTGAGTTAGTCAATTGATTTTCTGTTTTTCTTGTTGTTGTTTGTCAATTTGACACAAGCTAGAGATTTTTTGGGAACAGGGAATCACAAGTGAGAAAATGTCTTTTTAAGATTGGCCTATTGGAAAGCCTGTGCAACATTTTTTTTTTTTTAATTAGTGATCTCTGTTGGAAGAGAGATCATTGTAGGTGGTGACAACAATAAGGAGGAAGTACTGGGGTGTATAAGAAAGCAGACTGAACAAGCCACTAGGAGCAAGCCAGTATGCAAACTTCAGTCATGGCTTCTGCTTCAATTCCTTCCTTAAGTTCCTACCCCGACTTCCTTCAAATATGTACTGTGATATGGAAGTGTAAGCCAAATAATCGCTTTCCTCCACAAGTTGCTTTTGGTCATGATATTGTTTCATAGCAATAGAAATAGCAATATAAATCATAACTAAGATACTTTTGATATTAGAATTCCAGAAAAGTGACAGTAATAATTCTTTCCTGAAAAAGATGGACTTATTTCTCAAAAATGTTATTCCCAGATAGATCATTGTAGTTAAAAAAACATCAAATTAATTATAATATTCTTTCAATGTAGAGGTATAGTGAAATAGTTTTCTGAGGAAATGATATAATCTAAATGTTTGTTTTCCCTGAGTGGATATCAGAAACATGGCATTTGGAAACTAACCATATCATGAAGATTTGCTCTCATGAATTGTATGAATGTCCTTAAAATGAGGCACTAGAGTGACCACCTTTCACCCGTTCCCTTATGTGAAGGCACAGTGAGAAGTTGTCATCTGTGACACCAGATATGCTACCACTATCATCATGGACTTCCTAGCATCCCGAACTATAAGAAATAAATGTCCTTTTCTGAATAAGCCACAGAGAATAGGATATTTTTTGTTTGTAAAATCCCAAGTTAGATGAAGACATGAATGGACATTTACACTCTTTTAGCTATCAAGTCCTTTGGCCTCCTATGAAACAAGACTACTTGTGGATATTTCAACTTTTTTTCAGTTCTAATGCTGGCTGATTAGCCATCTTAAATACTTGACATTTTTTTTCATACTTCATAATGTCCCAGATTCCAGGAAGGAAATGGAATAAGACAGTTATGTATTTTAAGATCTCATGCAGTGTATTTGAGGAGATAATTTTAATATGGAAAATGTAAACTAGATAAAAATTAGATAATCAAGATGATATAAACATGTAAACTATGCCTTCCTCATTATATACATACTATGGGAAAAACTATGAAAATCATGTAGAAGTTAGAATCCTTGTGATGTCATGGGCCCTGTTAAAACATGGACATAGGTAGAATCTAAGAAGACAAAGAGGTTGTTAAGACTTTACTACTTCTCAAAGAATTCTGAGCATGCAAGGAAAATGAGAGATGATTCATCCTAAATTCCCCATTTTCTATAAGAAACAAATCCAGACACAACAGCTGACTTACCTAAGGTCCCATTGTGGATGTGTACAGTTGCTGGGAGTGATTCTGCTTTGTTTCTATCATTTTAAGTCGTCTCCCACAACCTTGCTTAAATTACATAGAGGCTGTTGTTTGTTTTCCATTTAGGTCAGAGGAGATGCGCTCAGACGCATAATTTCTCACTTGAAAAAAAATGCCCTCTTAAAATATCATGTAGACCAGTTTTTTTAATCAGAAACTGGAAATGTTCATGCTGTAGTCATACAACTTCCAATAGGACTCTTGCATTTGAAACAGGGAAAATATCTTCTAAAGAGGAGAAGGTGTGAAACCAGAAAAACAAATCTATTATAGCTTTTCATTTCTAAACATATGAGTTATGTTATCACACATAGAAGGATTTCCCCTGAAATTTGAGCAATTTTATTTATTTATTTTTTATATTAAGTACAGTTCATTCAATTTGTATCCCAGCTGTAGCCCCCTCCTTCGAAATCCCACCTTCTCTCCCTCATTTCCTCCCATGCCCCTCTCCAAGTCCATGGATAGGGGAGGTCCTCTCCACTTTCATCTGACCCTAGCAAAAGCAATTTTATGTAAGGGATGAATTATACATTTTTTTTCTCCTCCACATTATCTAATGATTAAAAAAAATATTTCCTAGCAAAGCTTATAGTGGTTTCTTTTTGTTTCACATGCTTTTCTTTGATATGCAGCACCAACTTTAATTTATGTTCAAACAGCATCTGAGCTGCAAGAAACCAAGGGTACTGACATCTGGCTTGATAAAACACATAGCTGTAAGCAAACTTATAAATTAAATTATTTAAGTCTCCTTGTTTAATTTTTACTATCTCTAAGGATATGATGACAGACTGAAATGTTTCAAGCCTAAAGAAACCAGTCTAAGCTCATCTCAAACATGACATTTAAAGTAATTCAATAGTATTCCACATTTTACAAACAGACATGACAACACATTTTACCCTATCAATATAATTTGTAATATCCTGAGCAGAATACTGCCATGCTATCCTACAAAAAGTATAATTTATCATGGGCATAACTTACACTTAGATATTCAATTATTACCTTAAATGTATAGGACAATGTGGAAAAATCTCAGCATGTTAAGTACAGTCTAATATACTGAAGTGAACAAGGCAAGTGAACAGTATATTTTTATTTTCCTCTCTTGGGTTAGCATAGTTCCGTTTCTGACATTCGTTCATTAACGCAGTTAATATGTATTTTCTAAATACCTCCAAGTTTGAGATGCTGTTCTAGGCACTAGGTAGTCATTAGTAACAAAATCTATATGGTCACCATATCTATAGGGCTTTTAATCTGATCTCATTAGATAAAATGTTGTAATTATCCATCTAAAGCATTACAAGCATATATATTTTGTTCCTTTCCTTCTTTTTCTTTAAGATATATTCATGTTTTACTTTTTTTGTTGTATGAATGTTGTTGTCATGGATGTGTACCACATGTGTGCAGTGCCCACGGAGGCTAGAAGACAATGTCAGAATGACTGTACCTGGAGTTACAGGAAGTTGTGAGCTGCTGTTTGAGTGCTTGTAACAAAACATGGGTCCTCTGCAAGAACAAGTGCTCTTAATAGTTGAACTATATCTCAGGTCACCTTTCTTGTTTGATAAGTGATTTTGATAAAAATATATACAGCAACTCTTTAAAGAGCAAACACACACATAGAAGGAAAGATGTACTCCAAAAAGCCTGCTTTCAAAGTGGTTTGATCCTTCTTGTGGAAAAGAATAAACTGTACCTCAATCAACAACAAAACCAAAACACACCGAGTCACTTCTATGAGCAAAGCAACTTATCAAGCTTTAAAAAGGTATTAAAAAGGTATTAAAATCTATAAAGTGGAAGGAGGTAATCTCAGCAGGACAAAAATTAAAATAGAGAAACAAACTTTATAAAGAGATGATGGGCCATGATGTCTCACTGTACGTGGAAAACAAAGTAAGAATTTTCACTTGACAATGTTCAATTGATAGATTTCTTAAAAATTGGAAGCATAATGTATTGCATTTGATACTAGACACTTTAACACACAGCATTATTCTTTAAACTGACCATTTATTAATAAGTTAGCCGGGTTAGAAAGCTCTTCATAAATCACTGATACATTGAACTCTGTGTTCCCATCAGTAATAAAGGAGGCATTTTTATTCAAATGTAGGAGAATGCTCAGCTCCCAGAAAAATGATTAAGTGAAGATCTCCTTTTTTCATTCTGCAGACAAAGCAGATCCCATACTTACAGTTTAGGCTCTTGGGGACAAAAATTTTAATGGAGGCCAAGATTTCCATAGACTTTATGGAAATAACCTTTAAAAGAGTTTTCATTCTATTGTCCCTCTCTATGGCACTCTGATTTCTTTTTCCTCAGGTCAGAGCATTCTTGACAGGCCTCCCACTCCTTTGCTATTCTTTTATAGTACTGTGATTTCCTCACTTCTCTTCTTAATGAATATTTCATCTGACTGAAGGAATAATCATCGCATGTTTACAAAATGGTTAAATGACTTACAAAAATGTTCTTAACTGAAAATCAGCCTTTCTTAGAATTTCCAAAGAATCTTTCAGTGCCTTTTTCCACCTCCTAAAAGACTGTCAGCAGTAGTATGAGGATTAACTTCATGCACTGGTATGAATAAAACTATAATCTTGGTACAAATTAAAAAGAACAGATGACATAGTGACACATCCTATAAGATGTTGTCTTAAGCTGAGTAAAAACATTGCAGCATCAATCAAGGTACTTTTTAAAGAAAGTTATAAAATTTGATAAAATTAAGGACAGTGGAAATTTGTGTGACTAATGTTAGCTAATCTTGAAAAGACTGAATGATATAGTTGATTTATTTCCATTCTTCATCTGTTCAGCTGAATTATTTAAAATGCATCAAAAAATTCAAATACTTATGCAGATATACAAGTGAATCTGGGACAAAAATAGGTAGCTGGTATGTTTTCAGAAAGAATAATTTAATTATCCAAGTTAGATTATTTCAATTGATACCGGTCAGATCCCTTGTAAAACAGGAGGTTTCTTTTTTTTTTAATATCAGATATTTTTTATTAATTACACTTTATTCACTTTGTATCCTCCCCCCTGTAAACTCCTCCCTCCTCCCCTCCCAGTTCCACCCTTCTGCACACACACACCTCCCCAAGTCTACTGATAAGGGAGGTCTTCCTCTCCTTCCTTCTCATCCTAGTTTATTAGGTCTCATAAAGACTGGCTGCATTGTCTTCCTCTGTGGCCTGGTAAGGTGGCTCCCCCATCAGAAGAGGTCATTAAAGAGCAGGCCAAACAGTCTCTGTTCCTATTACAATGGAACCCACTTGGACATTGAACTGTCACGAGCTATGTTTATGCAGGAGTTCTAGGTTATCTCCATTAATGGTCCTTGGTTGGAGTATCAGTCTCAGAAAAGACCCCTGTGCCAAGATTTTTTGGTTCTGTTGCTTTCCTTGTGGAGGACCTGTCCTCTCCAGGACTTACTATTTCCCACTTCTTTCATGAGATTACTTGCACTCTGCCCAAAGTTTGGCCATAAGTGTCAGCATCTGCTTTGATATCCTGCAGGGCAGAGCCTTCTAGCAGCATTCTGTGGCAGGCTCGTTTCCTTTCCCATTTCTTTCCTTCTACTGATATCCATCCTCTTTACCTTTCTGAATGGAGATTGAGCATTTTAGCCTGAGGATGCTTCTTTTTTATTATTTTTTAAAATATTAGTTACAGTTTATTGACTTTGTATCCCAGCTGTATCCCACTCCCTCATTCCCTCCCAATGCCACCCTCCCTCCCTCTTCTCCTCCTTGCCATTTTCCAAGTCCAATGATAGGGGAGGACCTCCTCCCCTTTTATTTTACCCTGGTTTATCAGGTATCTATAGGACTGGCAGCAAAGTCCTCCTCTGTGGCCTAGCAAGGCTACTCCTCTCTCGGGGGAGAATGGGGGAGAAGTTCAAAGAGCCTGCCATTGAGTTCATGTCAGAAATAGTCCCTGTTCCTCTTTTGAGACTGTTTCTCCAACCAAAGACCATGTATGGATATAACCTAGAACCTCTACTCAGATGTAGCCTACGGTAGCTGAGGATGCTTCTTAAATGTCACTAGTTTAACACCCATCTTACAGAAAATGATCAGTTCTTCAGATTAAGTGTCATGTGTTAGAGAATTACGTTTTCCTTTTTTTACTTATATCAGAATTTTTGTCATTAGTATTTTTGTCATTCATTTTTAAAGGTAAAATATTGCAATTCTTAATATGTCTTAGAAAACTTTAGGATAGTGAATAGTGGATTTAAGTTTATTATGTTAAGATGGGAAACTATGAAACAGTTAGCCTTTGGTTCATTGAAAATGCATGGTGTTGTATTCATCTGTCAGATTAGACGTTTCGAGGAGTTCAAATAATAATAATCTCATGGAAGAACTTCTGTTCTTATTCCATAAAGCATAAGCTTCATTTTCACTAACTCTCACCTTAGTACAAAAGCATGCTGTTTGTAATCACGAATGGATTATCTATAGGCATTTATTAAATCCCTTAGGCTTTGTATTCAAACTTGCAGTTGCTTTTCCAGGGTTTCTTTCTTTCTGCTTTTTTTTTGGGGGGGGGGCTAGGGGGATAAGTATTAATTGAGAAATGTTTCTATTTTCCTTAAAAGGTCATAGCTAAGTGTTACAAGAAAATGAATTCAATCTACAAGTTTTGTTCATTATGAGAGGTACAGATGGATAGTCTCTAATCTATCCACAAATTACAAGTATCTAATCAGTCTTTAAAAGAATAAATGTAGGAGATAGGAGTTCCACAGGGAGAGAAGCAGAACCTACAAATCTGGCCATATTTTTTTTTTTCTGAAACTGATACTCCAGCCAACGACCATGCATGGAGATAAGCCAGAACCCCTGCTCAGATGTAGCGCATGACATCTCAGTCTCCAAGTGGGTACCCTAGTAATGGGAACAAGGACTGTCTCAGACATGAAATGATTGGCTGGCTTTTTGATCACCTCCCCATGAGGAGGGGGAGCAGCCTTACCAGGCCAAAGAGGAATCTTGATGACACTTGATAGACTGGGTTCAGAGGAAAAGAAGGGAAGGAGGGAGATGGGGTTGAGAGGTGATGAGGAAGGGGGCTACAGCTCAGATACAAAGTGAATAAACTGTAGTTAATAAAAAATTAATTAATTAAAAAAAATAAATGGCACAGTTTAATCTTTCACATTGAAGTTTTTGGTAAAGAAAGATTGTACCATATTGAGAAGATTTTATGGGTTCTTGGAAATATAAAATGACAAGTGAATTGAGGCATATAGTGTGTCAGTATATATCGATATATATATATATATATATGCAATTGTAATAATAATCAACTTTCCAGTACTAATGCCCCCTTTGCAACAAAATCAATTCCATTAATTTAAATATTTTGCTTAATATTTGGGAGTTCTACTCGTTTTAAGACAGCTTCTTTTCAAACTACCTTTGACCTTGAAAGTTTGTGAAAAACTCTGTAGGTATTGAAAAATCTGACTATTATTGAAATTGACCACAATAGAAAAAAGTAAACGAAAAAAAATACTTATATGGAACGCCCCCACTCTCTCATAACCCCATAGATATTTGGTTATCCTTTTGTTTTGTTTCATTTGTTTGTTTGTTTGTTTTGTGAAACACTAATGTAAAGAAAGTTAGTCATATGAGTGTTCATTGGGAACTTAAGAGTGAACATTCTTTGGATTCATTGATCTATACCAGTAAAGATGATTGTCAGCTAGGAACAAATTTGCCAAATTTGAAACAAATCTGAAACTTTACAGGTTTGTCTGTGAATGTACAGAAAATCAATAGAATAAAGCACAATCTAGCTACATTTGTATACACACACACACACACACACACACACACACACACACGGTATATACCTATAGAACAATCACTTGTAAGTGATATATATGTGTGTATCATGTATAACAAAGAATTCAGAAAGTAAACAGCTACAGTAATAACAGTTGCTCTTCATAGTGATGTTGCCAGCATAACCCCCGTCCCATCTCCACACTTTCTTTTCAATTTCGCATAAGAAACTAATGATGCAAGGGGATATGCTTATTTTAAGTTAAATGCTAATGTCTAATTTCTCATTTCAGATTCTTTCACATAAACATTTCATAGGATCTCCCAGTGCAAGAAATATAAAATGGGGTCCATTAGGCCCCTTGTATTCACCACACTTGCAGTCTCCCATCTTGCCATTGAATAGCACCAATGCAGATAAATACAACTTAGTTGGCAACAGCAGAAGCTGGTACAAAATACAAGGTCAAATTGTCTGATTATAATTCCCGATTAAAGATTTCATCTGTTCCTTCCTTGACAGTGATATGAACATTTTTTCTTTAATTTCTGCCTAAATTTTCTCTTAGTAATATTAAATATAAGCATCATCTACATAGTATTCCAAGCTTTCTTTTAAAACCTGTATTCATTAAGTGACCTATCCTGGTCAGTTCCATATAGAATATTTAAGTGCCCATGATCTTCAAAGTTCATTCCATGGACCTATGCCATCAGTATCCTTTGAGAACATGTCAGAAATATAAAATATTAGTCATTATCCAGACCAAGTTAAGCAAAAATTCAGATGTATGGATCAGATTTTTTTTGTCACAACAAGCCTTGTAACTAATTCCAACCCTCTAATCCTAACCCTGAACCTTAACCCTAACGCAACCCTGAGCCCTAACCCTAACCCCCGTCTCATTATCCCAAAAGCTCATTGCATTTTTGTCCTTAACATTTTCTTTCTTTCTTCTTTATGTTGTGTATGGAAATAGTCATTTCTAGTCTTCAGTTTTGACTCCTCTATGTCATACTACCAGCAGGGTGAATTCTGACTTTTAAAAGGGACTTCCTCTGACATAATCTGATTGGCCTGCTCTTTAATCACCTCCCCCTGAGGGGGGAGCAGCATTACCAGGCCACAGAAGATGACAATGCAGCCACTTCTGATGAGAACTGATAGACTAAGATCAGAAAGAAGGAGAGGAGGACCTCCTCTATCAGTGGACTTGGGGAGGGACATGCATGCAGAAATGAGAGGGAAGGTGGAATTGGTAGGGGAGGAGGGAGGGGCTTATGGGGGAGATACAAAATGAATAAAGTATAATTAATAAAAGTTAAATAAAAAAATTTTAAAAAATGAATATTATAATCTTGTCCTTGTTACTCCATATCAATGGTAGTGTATTTTTAATTATGTACTTAGGCAGGCCTATTTCAAAGTATATCTTATTGCAAGACAGAAGATCAATGCTAATATAGAAATCTTCAAACCTTACAAACATTAGAACATTTGCCTAGTGCCCATATTTTATATTAAACTTTAGTGGTATACAATTATTACAGTTTTCTAAAAAAAAAAAACTATGAGGATTTGGGGAGTAAGGGAGTCATTGTTTATTTTGCTTAAGCATCTTCCCATCCCAGCCATTATGTTCTTATGATAATGTTAAATTACCATTCAATTTTCTAACAATCTATATGTACAGATCTACTATTGCCAGCCCTGCCTCAATTTATAAAGTCTTTCCAATCAGTTGCTGCTTATTTCTCCTTGACATTAAATTGTTGCCAATTTGTTTCTTAACTGTGTCAATAATAATAGTGGGAATAATAGCCAATATTCTTTGAGCATGTAATACACTATTTTATATGATACAATGTACAAATTGCTTTATATGCTTATGTGTATTTTACTATAAGGCTCACACTTCTGTGATTTATCAAGCATTATCTCCACTGTAGAGATAAAGAAAGTCTTATAGGTATAAAGTCTTATAGGTTAGTCTTATAGGTATTCCATTTTACTGACTTTCCCAAGTTGAACAATGAAGTGTGCAACAGAACTGGTTTACTTTTTGTACTTTAACCTAAATATATACATATAATCTCTACAACAAAAACAGAAGTCTGCTATTTTAAGAAAGCATCGTATAAGAAGAAAGGTATTTCAGTTTTCCAAAATAAGGAGGTGGGGGACAGAAGAGAAAGGGAGAGGGGCAAAACAAAGTTCAGGAAGTGGAGGAATAGAAATGATCCTAGGCTACAAACACTTTTCTGAGCACATTTCAGCAGTAGGTCAAAAATGTAAGACTACTTTTCTACACTGTGTTCAATTCTGTACCCTTTTCTTCTCAAAATCTCCATGCCAAAACAAAACGAAAATCCAGGAATGTAGTACTTCCATTCTTTTCACTGATGTGGGTGTCCCAGAGAGAAGAAAAATGACTGCTTCTCATTGAACCATACTCCTTGTACCATAAACATGAAAGGAAAAGATTATAGGACAAAGGAATGGGGAGAATGTTCTCAAATGATCCATAGGAAAGGTATGATGAGGAAAGGTCTAAATTCTCCCTGAGAATGAGAATGATAGAAATTGTCAACATTTCTAAAGACTTAACAAATTTCTTTTCTTTTTTTTTTCAAATTTCTTTTCTGAAGGAATATCTTAAAGGATATCTGGAGGTAGGATAAAGGGATGAAGATGATCACTGGACAAGATATCTCAGAAGTAACATGAATTGTGTTAATTAGTAATGATTAGATTACAACTAGATGCTAGCAAGTTTTTTTGGGGGGGGAACTTAACAGTAGTCTAATAAGCTAATGAAACTTTGATGATATGAAACAACAGAATTTTCTCAAATCCCGGGTAGTTAGAAGTCTTAAATTGTTCTTGATTCAATAAAATTAAGATGAGAGCAGGGTGAGTTTCTTTTTTGAGGATCCAGGGTATAATGTGCTTCCTTGACTTTTTCAGCTTCCACAGGTTTCCTATATTCCTTACTCCCTTCCTGTATCTTAAAGGCACCAAAGACATATCAAGTTGCTATCATCCTGTCATATATCTTCATTTCTACTCTGTCAACTTCTACTTTTAAGGACTTTGTAAATACATTGATTCTAGATAGGTAATCCAGTTAACTTAAAGCCATCTGATTAAAGCCATACTGATTAATTCAGTATGATTCTTCCTGTCATATGACATGGAGTTGTGATAAATTTTATAGTCTAGAAGATGAGCTTGGGCATGGAATTCGACATAACATAAGCTGTGATTCCTGAAAAAAATTTTGAATGTGGAGATATTTTGAGATCACATGTTATTACAATACCAAAATAAGTTTTGATACATGAATACTTTTCACTTGGAAGAACAATGTCTAAAACAAATACATTTATACAATACATACTAACAACACTGATTAATTTGTATACAAATGTATTTGTTTCAGCCTCCAATTGCATATCGTGTGCTTCTGAGTATAGAACCTTCTTGCTGATTCTTATTTCACTAATGACATGCCCTATTGTGGAAACTTAACGTGTGTCATTGTAATAAATAAATAAATGAAATTCTTTCTTTATTTGAAAAGAAGCATTGTAGAGTTGTATTTGTTACTTAGTTCACAGATGTAAATATTTAAAAAATGAATCCAGTTCAAAATGGGGGGAATGAACATACACTACTTAAAATCCATTTTAAAGAGTTGAAAGTGGCATTTTAAAAATTACTTTTAAATTGAATCATTCATCAGTGGAATTTGAAACAAAAGAAAGTGAACTATTCCCTTAAACTATATGAATTCTTTTATTTTTTCTTTTTAATTAAATTTTTATTTTTTAATATTAGTTGCAGTTTATTAACTTTGTATCACAGCTGTATCCCTCTTCCTCATTACCTCCCAATCTCATCCTCCCTCTTTCATCTTCTCCCTACCCCTTTCCAAGTCCACTGAAAATGGAGGTCCTCCTCCCCTTTCATCTGAACCTAGCTTATCAGGTATCTTCAGGCCTGGCTGCAAAGTCCTCTTCTGTGGCATAGCAGGGCTGTTCCTCCTTCAGGAGGTAGGGAGGGTCAAAGAGCCAGCCATTGAGTTCATGTCAAAAATAGTCCCTTTTCCCCTTACTAGGGTACCCACTTGGTTATTGAGCTACCATGGGCTACATTTGAGCAGGGGCTCTAGGTGATATCCATACAGTGGTGGGATCTAGAAAATATAATTCTGGGTGAGGTATCCCAGAAGGAGAAAGACACACATGCTATATACTCACTTATAAGTGGGTACTAGACCTATAAGATAGGATAAACATACTGAAATTTGTTCACCTAAAGAAGATAAACAAGAAAGAGGACCCTTGGTAAGATGATCAACCCTCACTTAGAAAGACAAATGAGATGGACATTGGATGTAGGAGAAAACAAGAAACAGGACAGGAGCCTACCACTGAGGGCCTCTGAAAGTCTCTACCTAGCAGTGTATCAAAGCAGATACTGAGACTCATAACCAAGCCTTTGGTAGAGAGCAGGAAATCATATGAAAAAGGGGGGGGGTTAGTATGACTTGGAGGAGACAGGAGCTCCACAAAGACCAAATATATCTTTGCACAGGTGTCTTTTGTGAGACTGTATCTCCAACCAAGGACCATGTATGGATATAACCTAGAATTCTTCTATTTCATTTCACATCAATAAGGTGAAATCATTTCTAAAACATTATGATTAATGAACTTCATTTACTGTTCCTTTTTGGGTTTGATCAGAATAACCATCTTTACATAGTACTTGAATTGCTGGTATTTTATTGCATTCCCACATCTCATTATTATGTATTAAATGCTATTATTTATAGCAACTACTTAATCTGATGTGAAACAGAAAAAATATTACATGCTTGACACTTCAGGAATAGACATTTTATAGGGATGAAAGAATGACTAGGAAGAGTCAATGGTCCTTCAATCTCCCTTCAGATCATTAATTCCAAGTGGTTATTTGCTCCCAGGCACTGTCCTGTGACCAAGATGTTATTGCTATGATATGTACATGAAGGAGAAAATATTTTGAATTCTTTAATATGAACTCAATGCTCATGAAAGGTGCCAGATTGAAAGCCCTGGAGTTTGAAGTCATTGGGTTATGCACTCATCTGCTTTCAATGTACAGCGAAATGGTTGACCTTGAGTGACCACCTCAGCAAAAAGAGAGAAACATAGAGCTTGCTAAACTTTAAGGGACACAGAGTGAATCTACATGGAAATATCCCACAGTTAAGCCTTTTTTACTTAGATAGAAAACATGAAACTACTAACTAAACTTAAACTTCAGTCTAATTAGCATAATGACAGTGCAAGTATTGGTATGGGATGGAGTGAGTGGGTGCTAGTAGTTTAAGAATACACAGCTGTTTTATTCAAAAAGATACAGATGTCTTATTAGCCATTTACTTAAACCACTTGATGGAAAATCTTTCTAATTTAATCACTAATCCTGTCTCCATTTACATATCTGAGAAGAGTCCTTATTTGTATGTGTGGGTGGGGATGTGACTGTGTGAGGGTGTGTGGGTGTGCACAGGAATCTACATCCACTAGCACCTGGTCCTTCAAGACACACTTCCATGCACACTCTCACACACATGTGCACCTGAGACCTTCCTTCTTCAGCTGCATCTGAAATACCTACACCTACGCTCAAACCTGTGGAACTCTCTCATTTTCCTGAAGAACACTCCAGACTCCAGAGGCAGATGGACCCAGAATGCAGTACAGGCTCCAGGAACAAACAACAAAGGCTACTGATCATCAGATTGTTAGAGGTCAGTATGAGAACACATTCAACAAAAATCAGGATATTCCAGCTTTACCAGCAACCCCAAAATTGAATGGATATTTTAATTCATTCTTAACACAGGAAAATGATCTAAAATCCATGTTCATCCAATCATTAGAGGTCCATAAAGAGGAAACAAATAACCAACCAACCAACAAAAGAAAACAGAGGCCATCATGGACAGACAGGAATCCAAATACAAACATATGAAGGAAATGCTGCAGGACATGAAAATGACATTAGAATCAATAAAGAAAACACAAATCTAGAAATTCCTGGAGATGCATCACCAATAGAATGTAAGATTTGGAGGAGAGAATCTCAGGCACTGAAGATTCAGTTGAAGAAATCAATATATTTCTCAAAAGAAAAA
The DNA here is from genome assembly GCF_907164565.1 of Psammomys obesus. Classification (NCBI taxonomy): domain Eukaryota; kingdom Metazoa; phylum Chordata; class Mammalia; order Rodentia; family Muridae; genus Psammomys; species Psammomys obesus. The sequence continues at coordinate 6,364,640 of NW_026591872.1, forward strand.
AAAAGACATAAAATCAGAAAAGTTGCTGATACAAAACATTCCAAAAACAAAGGACTCCATGAAAAGACAATTATAAGAATAATAAGAATAGATGAAAAAAAAAAAAGATTCAAGACACCAAGGTCCAGAAATTACTTTTGAAAAAAATCATAGAAGAAAATTTTCTCAACTTAAAGAAAGAGATGTCCTTAAACATACAAGAGGCTTACAGAACAAGAAATATACCACACCAAAAAAGAAGGTCATCCCGTCACATAAAAATCAAGCAAGGGAAAAAGTCAAGTAACCTACAAAGGTACACCTACGAAAATCACACCATAATTCTCAACAGAAACTATGGAAGCCAGAAGGGCCTAGGCAGAAGTCATACAGATACTGAGACCACATATGTCAACCCAGACTACTATGAATAGCAAAACATTCAATCAACATAGATGAAAAAAAATATCCTATGAAAAAAACTAAAATTAAACAATATATAGACAGCAACCTAGCCCTAGAGAAGACACTACAAAGAAGACTCAAATCTAACAAAATCAACTCCACCCATGAAAACAAAAGATATAGGTAACTTCACAACAAAAATTCAAAAGAAAAAAGCACACAAATATATTATCACCAGCAACTCCACAATAAAAGGAACTAACATTCTTTCATCACAATTATCCGTCAACATCTATGGAATGAACACTGCAGTAAAAATACACAGACTAACAGAATGGTTGTGAAAACATGATCCAACATTATGTTGCATCCATGAAACATAATATAGGATAAGCATAGTAAAATCTGTACACCTAAAGAAGCTGAACAAGAAGGAGGATCCTGGGTAAGATGATCAATCCTCACTTAGAAAGACAAAAGGGATGGACACTGCAAGAAGGAAAAACAAGAAACAGGGCAAGAACCTACCACAGAGGGCCTCTGAAAGACTCTACCCAGAAGGGCATCAAAGCAAATGCCGAGACTCATAATCAAACTTTGGGCAGGATGCAGGGAATCATATGAAAGAAGGAGGAGTTAGTAAGACCTGGAGAGGACAGGAGCTCCATGAGAAGAGCAACAGAACCAAAATATCTGGGGACAGGGGTCTTTTCTGAGACTGATACTCCAACCAAGGATCAAGGTCCATTCATGGATATAACCTAGAACCCCTAATCAGAAGTACCCCATGGCAGCTCAGTATCCAAGTAGATTCCCCAGTAAAGGGAACAGGGATGGTCTCTGACATGAATTCAGTGGTGAGTTCTTTGACCACCCATCCTGAGGGAGGAGAAGCCTTGCCAGGCTAAAGAGGAGGACATTGCAGCCAGTCCTGATAAGATCTGATAAGCTAGGGTCAGAAGGAAGGGGAGCAGGATCTCCCCTATCAGTGGACTTGGACAGAAGCATGAGAGGAGATGAGGGAGAGAGGGTGGGTTTGGGAGGGGATAGGGGAAGGGGATACTGCTGGGATACAAAGAGAATAAAATGCAGTTAATGTGAAAATAAAAATTTAATTAAAAATAAATAAAACAGAATAAAAAAAAAAGAAACATACATCTGCACTCAAATAGACAGTACCTCAGAAGAAAGGGATAGAAAATAGGTTTCAAGCAAATGGACCCAGAATAGAAGCTGGAGTAGCCATCCTAATATCTAATAAAATAGAATTTCAACCAAAAGTTATAAAAAGAGATTAAGAAGGACACTTAATTCTCAGCAAAGAAAAGATCCACGAGGAGGACATCACAATCATGAACTTCTTGCCCCCAATACAAGAACACCTGAATTTGTGAATGAAACATTATTAGAGCTTAAATCACCCAACAACAATAGTGGGAGTTTTCAACACTACTGGAGTTTTCTCACCAAGGGACAGATTATCTAAAGAGACGCTAAATGGGCAAATAATGACACTTATGGAGGTCCTAAATCAAATGGACCTAATAGATGTCTATAGAATTTTTCACCTAAACTCAGAAGAGTATACCTTCTTCTCAGTATCCCATGGATCCTTCTCCAAAACTCACGATATAGTAGCCACAAATAAAGACTCAATATATAGAAAAAGGTTGAAATAATCCCATGTATGCTATCAGACTACCATGGCCTAAAACTAGATCTCAACAACAACAGAAATAACAAAATCCTACACATGCATGGAAATTAAACAACTTTTTATTCAATGACCACTAGATCAGGGAAGAAATAGAAAAGAAATTACAGACTTCTTAAAATTCAATGAAAATAAATGCACAACTTACCCGAATTTATGGAAAGCAGTGCTAATAGGAAAGTTTATAACACTAAGTACCTTCACAAAGAAGTCTGAGATACCTCATATAAGTAAATTAATGTAATACCTGGAAGACCTAAAATAAAGAAGCAGAAACACCCAAGAGGAGTAGACAGTTGGAAATAATGAAATTCAGGGCTGAAAGCAATGCATTAGAAACAAATAAAACAATTCAAAGAATCAATGAAACCAGAACTGGTTCTTTGAAAATATTAACAAGATAGACAAACACTTATCCAAACTAACTAATAGACAGAGAGAAACTACCATAATCAGCATAATCAGAAATGAAAATGGGGACATAATGGCAAGCTCTGAGAAATTCAAAGAATCAGTAGGTCTTACTTTGAAAGCCTATATGCCACAACATTTGAAAATCTAAGTGAAATGAACAATTTTCTTGATAGATTCCATTTACCAAAGCTAAAATAAGATCATGTAAATAGATTAAGTAGCTCTATGTCCCCCAAGGAAATAGAAGCAATAATCGAAATTCTCCCTTCCAAAAAAAGCCCAGGGCCAGATCATAGAATTCTACTAGACATTCAGAGAAGAGCTAACTCCAGTTCTCTTCAAACTATTCCATAAAATAGAAACAGAAGGAACATTACCAAACTCATTCTATGAAGCCACAATCACCTTGATACCTAAACCACACAAAGACCCAACAAAAAAAGTGAACTTTAGATGTATCTCTATTATAAACATTGTCACAAAAATACTCAATTAAATACTTGAAAACCAAATCCAAGAATATGTAAAAAGTATCATCCAACTTGACCAAGTAGGCTTCAACCCAGGCATAAAGGGGTAGTACAATATATGGAAATCAATCAATGTAATCCACCATAAAAACAATCTATAATAAAAAAAATATGATCATCTCCTTATATGCTGAAAAAAACATTTGACAAAATTCAACACCTGTTCATCTTTAAAATTTTAGAGTGATCAGGAATACATAGCACATACCTAAACATAGTAAAGGCAATATAGAGCAAGCCTATAGCCAACATCAAATTAAATGCAGAGTAACTTAAATAAATCACACTGAAATAAGGGACAAGATATGGCTGCCCATCCTCTCTTTATCTTTTCACCATAGTTCTTGAAGTCCTGGATAGAGCAATAAGAAAACTAAAAGAGGTCAAGGGAATACACATTGGAAAGGAAGAAGTCAAAAGAATCACTATTTGTAGATGATATGATAGTATACATGAATGACCTCAAAAACTCAATCAGAGAACTCTGTCATATGAAGAACACCTTAGGCAAAGTGTCTGGTTATAGAATTAACTCAAAAAAAAAATTCAGTAACCTTCCTGTATACAAAATACAAAGGGCTGAGAAAGAAATTTGAGAAAGAAAAACATTTACAATAGCCACAAAAATAAACTTTGGAGTGACTCTAACTAAGCAGGTGAAAGAGCTGTATGAATATATATATATATATATATATATATATATATATATATATATATATATATATATATATTTTTTTTTATATATATATATATATATATATATATATATATATATATATATATATATATATATATATAACTTCAGGTCTCTGAAGAAAGAAATTGAAGAAGATACCATAAGATTGAAATATCTCCCATGCTGACGGATTGGTAGGATTAACACAGTGAAAATGGCTATCCTACCAAAAGCAATCTACATATTCAATGCAATCTCCATAAAAAATATGAAACATTCTTTACAGACCTTGAAAGAACAATTCTAATTTTCATGTGGATAAACTAAAACAAAACAAAACAACAACAACAAAAAAAAAACAACTCAGAATTGCTAAAACAATACTGTACAATAACATATCTTCTGGAGTTATCTCCATTCCTGATCTCAAGCTATGCAACAACAGTATTAAATTTGCAACATACTGGCAAAGAAACAGAATGGTGGATTAATGGAATTGAATGCAAGACGCAGAAATAAACCCACACACCTACACAGATACTTGATTTTTGAAAAAGAAGCTAAAACACTACAATGAAAAAAGAAAGCATCTTCAAAAAATGGTGCTGATCTAAAAACTACATGTAGAAAAATGCAAAGAAATCCATGTTTCTCACCTTGCATAAAACTAAAGTCCAAGTGGATCAAAGACTTCAATATAAAACCAGATACAATAAGTCAGTTAGAAGAAAAACTGAGGAAGAGCCTTAAAATCATTGGCACAGGAGACAACTTCCTTAACAGAACACCAACAGCAAAGGTTCTAAGATCACCAATCAATAAATGGGACCTCATAAAACTGAAAAGCTTTTGTAAAGAAATGGATACTGTCATCAGAACAAAATGACAGCCTACAGATAAGGAAAGTATCTTCAACAATACTATATCTGACAAAGGGCTAATATCCAGAATATATAAAGAACTCAAGAAGTTAAAAACCAAAAAAATCAAGTAATCCAATTAAAAAAAATGGTGTACAGAACTCAACAGAGAATTTTCAATATAGGAAAAATGAATTGCAGAGAATCAGAATGGCTAAGATCGAAAACTCAAGTGACAACACATGCTGCAGAGGGTGTGGAGAAGTGGGAACCCTCCTCAATTGCTGCTGGGAAAGTAAACATTTACAACCACTTTGGAAATCAATTTGGCGTTTTCTCATAAAATTAGGAAAAGTGTTACCTCAAGATCCTGCTATACCACTCTTAGGCATATATCCCAAATATGGTGATGTATATAAAAAGAACGTTTGCTCAACCATGTTTGTAGCAGCTTTATTTGTAATAGCCAGATTTTGGAAACTACACAGATGTCCCTCAACTAAGGAATGGATACAGAAACTGTGGTACATTTACACAATGTAATACCACTCAGCAATTAAAAACAAGGAAATCAAGAAATTTTCAGGCAAATGGTGGGAACTAGAAAAGATCATCCATAGTGAGGTATCCTAGAAGTAGAATGACATGCATGGTGTATACTCATGTATAAGTGCTTATTACACATATAATATAGGATAAACATACTAAAATATACACATAAAGAAGCTAACCAAGGACATTCTTAGGTAAGATGCTCAGTCCTCATTCAGAAATGCAAATGGGATAGAAATCTTTTCTTGTTGTTGTTGTTGTTTTTTAATTTTTTATATTAATCACAGGTTATTTACTTTGTATTCCAGCCATAGCCACCTCCCTTAATCCCTCCCAGTCCGTCCCTCCCTCCCTCTCTGTCTCCCTCCCTCATCTCCTTCCTGCCCCTTTCCATGTCCGCTTATAGGGGAGGTCCTCCTCCCCTTCCATCTGACCTTAGCTTATCAGGTATCTTCAGGGCTGGCTGCAATGTCCTCCTCCGTGGCCTAGCAGGGCTGCTCCTCCCTCAGTGACTGGGGGAGGTCAAAGAGCCAGCCATTGAATTCATGTCAGAAATAGTCCTTGTTCCCCTTACTAGGGTACCCTCTTGGATACTGAGCTACCATGGGCTACATCTGAGCAGGGGTTCTAGATTATAGCCATACATGGTCTTTGGTTGGAGAAATGGTCTCATAGAAGACCCCTGTGCCCTGATATATTTGGTCCTTGTGGAGCTCCTGTCCTCTCTGTGTCATACTAACTCCTCCTTCTTTCATATGATTCTTTGCACTCTGCCAAAAGTTTGGTTATGATTTGCAGCATCTGCTTTGATACACTGCTAGGTAGAATCATTCATAGGCCCTCTGTGGTAGCCTCCCGTCCTGTTACTTGTTTTTTCCTACTTCCAATGTCCATGCCATTTGTTTTTCTAAGTGAGGATTGATCATCTTACCCTGAGTCCTCATTCTTTTTTATCTTCTTTAGGTGTACAGATTTTAGTATGTCTCATAAAATTAGTAATACTGCTTCCTCAAGATCTATCTATACCACTCCTAGGCATATATATCCAAAACATGCTCAAGTATACAAAGACATTTGCTCAACCATGTTTGTAGCAGCTTTATTTGTAATAGCCAGAACCTGGAAACAACCCAGATGTCCATCAACGGAGGAATGGATACAGAAATTGTGGTACTTTTACACAATGGAATACTACTCAGCAATCAAAAATGAGGAAATCATGAAATTTGCAGGCAAATGGTGGGATCTAGGAAAGATCATCCTGAGTGAGGTATCCCAGGAGCAAAAAGACACACATGGTATATACTCACTTAAAAGTGGGATAGAAATCTTAAGCAGGAAAAAATAAGTAACAATATATGAGCCTACCACAGAGGGCCTCTGAAAGAGTCTACCCAACAAGGTATAAAAGACAATACTGAGACTCATAGCAAACTTTGGGAGGAGTGTAGGGTATCTTATGAAAGAAGGGAGAGATAGAAAGACCTGGAGTGGACAGCAGCTCCACTAGGAGAGCAACAGAACGAAAAATTCAGGGTCCTGAGTTCTTTTCTGAGGCTGATACTCCAACCAAGGCCATTCATTGAGATAACCTATAACTCCTGCACACATGTAGCCCATGGCAGCTCAGTGTCCAAGTGGGCTCCCTAGTAAGGGGAACAGGGGCTGCCTCTGGCATGGCTCCCTGATCACCTCCCACTTGAGGGTGCAGCCATGCCAGGCCACAGAGGAAGACAGTTCAGCCAGTCCTGTTCAGACCTGATAAGCTAGGACTATGGAGGGGCATAGTGCAAGAAAACAGAGCATGGGTGGGTTTGTTAAGGGAAGAGGGAAGAGGCCACAGATGGAATACAAAGTTAATAAGTTGCAATGAATATTATTTTTTAAATTATTAAAACATGAAAAAATCCTTAGGCAAAGTTCTCACACTCTCTGAAGTCCAGAAGTTAATTTTTGTCTAAGATAAAATCTGGAAGTCCTGGTTTCTTTCTTTCTTTCTTTTTTTTTTCTTTTCTTTTTTTTTTTTTTGTAGATTTTGTGTTCTGATGTAAATATGCCTGTTAAGTAGTTTATTAGAAATGTAATCATTAAACACATACAAGCACACCACCACCATCAACAACAAAAAATAAAGCAGTCCAGAAACCATGCCAAGCAAAAAAAAAAAAAAAATGTAGGATGTAGGTCAATAACATCATTGTCACCTTTGAAAAAAATTATCTAATATGACCTTTTAATTACAATAGAGTATGATATTATTACTAATGATTTCCTTGCCCAATGTACTATATATAAATTCATAGCACAATGAAGTAGTGCTCTTGATTAATTGCAATCTAATTGCTCAAAGTGCATTTTTCATCACTGTTAATTCTGCTCAAAAAAGACATAGTTCTACTCAAGTGTTGATGTGGTTCCATTAATAGTGTAAGTTAGAATCTTTCAAGGGAAGACACTTCAGAAAGTACTGACATATAGACTAAAAAAATAAAATATTCCTTTAGCTTCTGCTGCATACACCAGAACAAGTCTGTAGAAATTGTCTTCATATCCAGAGGCTTGTTCTGCAATGAAGCTAGTTTTAAAATATGTACTTAAAAAAATAAACTCTCCTGTACACAAAGAAATGTGAAGCAAACTGGCTTTAAAGGAAGACCTCTGCTATCAGTGGACTAGAGGAGGGTAATAGGGGGAGAAGAGGGAGAGAGGGTGGGATTGGGAGGAGATGAGGGAGGGGGTCACAGCTGGTATACAAATTGAATAAATTGTAATAAATGATAATAATAAAACAAGGACAATTCATAGAGAGCACCTAAAACCCCTGGTCAGATGTAGCCCATAGATTCAGTCTCCAAGTGGGTCCCAATTAAAGGGAGCAGGGGCTGTTTTTATTTTTTGCTTGCTTCTAAATTGCTTTCCTGCTTCAGTGTTTCCAAGTGAATCGTCCCTGTTGTATATTTGAGCATATTTCATATATATGTCTAGGAGTGGTATAGCTGGATCTTGAGGAAGCACTATTTCTAGTTGTCTGAGAAAGAGCCAGATTGATTTCCAAAGTGGTTGCAGTCCTGCTAGTCTACAGAGGAGAACTTTGCAGCCAGTCCTGAAGATACCTGATAAAACAGGGCCAGACGAAAGGGGAGGAGGTCCTCCCCAATCCGTAGACTTGGAAAGGGGCAGGGAGAAGCTGAGGGAGGGAGGGTGGGATTGGGAGGGAATAAGGGAGCAGGAAACAGCTGGGATACAGAGTTAATAAAATGTAACTAATAAAAATAAACAATAAAAAAAAGAAATAACTTGAGGGCACATGGGCTCCATAAGAAGACCTACAGAGCCAAAAAAAAAAAAACCCTGAGCCCTGGGAACTCTGCAGAGACTGATACCCCAACCAAGGACAATTCATAGAGAGCATCTAAAACTCCTGGTCAGATGTAGCCCATAGATTCAGTCTCCAAATGGGTCCCAATTAAGGGACTGTTTTTAGTATGAACTCAGTGGCAGGGTCTCTGATTAACTCCCTTTGGGGAGCCCAGCCTTTCCAGGCCATAGAGGAAGACAATGCATCCAGTCCTGATAAGTTCTGATAGTCTAGGGTCAGATAGAACAGGAGGAGGTCCACCTCTATCAGTGGACTAAGGAAGGGGCATAGGGAGAGAAGATAGAGGGAGAGTGGGATTATGAGGAAAAGGGGGAGTAGGCCACAATGGGATACAAATAGAATAAATTGTAATAAGTAATTAAAAAAGTAAAAAGAAGTGAATCATCCCATTTAAGATTATAGAATGCCAGTGTATAGGTTTATCTATGTCAGATAACCTAGGTTACTTGTCATTGCTTACCAGTTCCCAATGTGTTACACTTCCGTTTCCTTTTACAACATTCTATCCCACCCAAGAGTTCATTTCTAAAAAGAAACTGTTTAATAATTTCGTGTATGCTAACCACTGTTTAATAAAAAGGATGTATAATGTTTGAGAGTACTGTCATTGGAATGAAGCAAATAATGTATACCACATGCAAAACACAGAAGCCGTAAAGACAGCCCACAGAATTTACTTGTGGTTTATACATTGACTACATCTTGACAGCTGAGTCTTAAATACAAATCTAGATAGGTCATTAAGAGACCATCTCATCTAGTCCAGACTTCAGATACTGCTAGGACCTCTTGTTTGAACCTATGAAAAGAATATCTTCTACTGCCTTCACAAAGGAAGTGCTTAGTATCTATAAATAATTTACATTCATGATTGGAAAGAAAATGAGTGAATTGAAGGTAAGTAGATGAGATTTTAAAAGTCTGATTAAAATGTTAATTTAAATATTAGCATATATGTATATTATTACTTATAATTATATATACATATAATTGTGTATATGAAATTGCTATCTCCAGTGGATTTTAAAGGTATAATTTCTATTAATTTTAGAAAATGGTCATTTTTGTTTAGTTTTCAATAATTATTCAATTAAGTCAATAATTTTAGCTGTAAGAGCTATAGTAACACTGTTTCAATTTACAAGGCCATTAGGTAGCACATAACTCACTATATTTTACTAATGACTATATATTTCCACATTTCTTCTTATGCTTTGAAAAGCTAAATGTTATTTTTTCTAATGGAACATTTACTCAAGAACCTTGTGGAAAATAATTGTGTTAATAATAGAGATAGTTTCCCCATTAAAATTATCAGCATTCTTAAACAACTAATGCTGTTCCTCTCCATATAGTCCCTTTTTTTCCCTCTGGGCTTAAAGAACTTTTAGATTTACTTTATTGGATGCAGCTTCTTTTTTTTTTTTTCTGGAAATATGGGCATTTCTAATGATGAGACCTGCCAAAAGTTGCCAATGCCATTTTTCTTCTTCTCCATTAGAGGTGACTGTGGCTGAATCACCAAGTAACCTGTAGTCTGACTTCACTTCATTGTTTTACTACATGACATGAAGAAATATAGTTAGTAATCACTTCTGTTTTACATTAAGCAAACTGTTAGTGCTTTCCACAGCAATATGAAGAAGCCTTAACTTGCCTAATTTCCATTAACATCCTGTTCAAACACTGACAGGATAAACTCAGCCCTCTCTGGTTCTCTAGTAAATGAAGACTAAATTGAATTAGTAGCAGTTCTCAATCCCCTTTGGTGTGTCTCATATCAGATATCCTGCATATAACATATTTACCTTTTGATTCACAACCGTAGCAAAATAACTGCTATGAAGTAACAACAAAAATAATTTTATGGTTGAGGGTCACCACCACCTGTGTAACTGTAGCTACAGATCGCAGCATTAGGAAGAATGAGAATGGTTCATTCTAACTTACAATCTAAACTTTATTTCAATATACCAATAATTATTTTGTGCTTTGTATTTACACTTTCTCCTGTACATATAGTCTGATAATGAAAGTTATATAATCTATTATAGAACATCTAAAAGCACAGAAAAGAAAAAAAAATTCTACCTACTATATATCTTCTCCAAACACAGGTCTTTTCGTTCCTATCTAACTTTGTTATTTGGCAGTATAATATACATATTTTGTTTGCACATAAAATATTTGCAATCATCATCTTTAGTAATCATAAAATGTTGCATTCTCTCAATATATCATAAATCATTTAGCAATTCTCTTGTTGAACGTGTGTTCTTCCTTTACAAAAAAAAAAAAAAGGTTTGGTGAAAAATCTAGGTGCATAACTTTTCTTTTACTTTTCATGTTATTTCCATAGAACAATTTCTCAGAAGTATCAGTCTTTTCAAGACCCCCTGAGCCTAGATTTTTTGTCCTTTCTTTCTAGTGTGGTAAATAGCTCACCAATTTCTGCCCCCTGCTTTTCTTCAAAGTTTTTCTCTTCATCAGTTTCAGACTTAAAATCAATACAAGAAATCCCTTTACTCTTATTATCCTGGCTGACCAATCTGATCTCCACAGCATCTTCAAACACTTATTTTAATTCATCCTCAGTAATGTCCAAAGAGAGGTTTTGGCTAAAAGGGTTCTTGCCACTCCAACTTTCTTACTATCTCTTCCTTTTGCTTTTTTCTAGTTTAATTTCATTGCTGAACACTTTTAAACCAGTGAGTTCCAAGGTCTTTTCTATGTTTTCAGCACACTCAAAGTTCACATAGCCAAATTTTCTATTTGTACCAATTCTGACATCTACAACAACAAGATAATGTTTAGCAAAATATTCAATGATGACAAATTTCAATTCATCAACAGACTTGCTTGGATTAATGAATAGATTGAAAGGTGCAGTTGGTTCTGAGCCTTCTACCTTCTGTTTCTGCTCTTCAGGGGACTCTTTCAGTTTGGTTTCTTTCGTTCTTCTGTTTTCCAAATGCTGCTTTTACAGGTTCTTCCTTCTCTTCTTCCCCCTCTTTCTCATCATCATTCTCTTCATCTTCATCCTCTTTATTCTCATCATACTCCTCAGCCAAACTTTGGGCTTTCACGGGAATAATTTTTGCAGGAGATTTCTTTCCTTTGGCTGGTGTGATCTTCATAACTTCTTCTGAGTCATAGTCCTATTCTTCATCATCATCTTCCTCATCTTCCTCGTCCTCATTCTCTGAGGCAGGAAGAGCAGCTGCTTTTGTTGTTTTTGCTTCTTTTACTACCACTGGTGACTCAAATTCATCCTCTTTCTCACCATCATCATCTTTTTTCTCATTATCATCATCATCACTATCATCTTCATTCTCGTCACTTTTTCCTTTTTGGCATTCTTAATCATTCTTAGCCCTCTTAAATGGAGTGATAGCTCCCTTCTTACCAGATGTTGATACCAATGATTTTGCTTGTGTGGCTCCCTTCTTAACAGGTGTTGCAACAACTTTGGCTGGTGTGGCTGCAGCCTTTTTGGCTGAAAGAACAGCTGCATTCCTCACAGGTGTGAGAACTGCAACCTTTTTTGTTTGTGAAACGACCACCTTCTTTGCTGGAGTTGAGGTAGTCTTCTTGCCTTTTCTTCTTGCCTCTCCTCCACTACTGTCATTTTCTTTATCTTCTGACATTTCTCCATCTTCACTTCGTCCACCTCCTTTGGAGGAGAAGCCATTTTCTTGGATTCATCATGGGTTTTGCTGGATTTTGCGAGCTTCATCATGATGGTAGATTATGACAGTAGCCTGTGTGAAGAGCGTGCAGCTCAGAAGAGCCTATGAAAAGCCATGTGAAGCAGACAGAAGCTGCAGGCACTGAAGACTGGAACAATACAGCTACAGCTAGCGTATCTCATAATATACTTTCTGTTTTGTTTCTAACTTGTAACTACACACTTATGTCTATACACAACATTGATGGTATGATATACTGGGATCATCAGAAGTTATTCACTTTTCATACACATTTAATAGAATTTCTTCTGATTACTGAAATTTGAGTTGTGTTTTTTTTTTAACACCAATTAGTATCTGTGGTTTTCTCATGGATTATATTTTCATACCCCTTTTCTAGTTGCATGTACAAGATTCTTTGTCCTTAGCTTTTATTTCATTATTTTTTTCCTCCTATCTCCTGGCTCATGTCATAATTTCCCATGGAATAGTTCCTCTTGCATCTCTAACTTCAGTGCAATATTCTCTAAAATACCACAGTTGCTTCTTTTATTATTTTCTCTATTGTGTATAGGAGATCCTAACTACCTATTTTTGTAAGTTTAATTACTTATGGCTTTTAAATACTTACCTTCAGAACAAATAATCACTTCTGCAAATTGAATAATTTGAAATCCAATTCTCTCTGGATGTCTTTGTGCTATAGCATGTGAAATAAGTCCAGGTCAGATCTTATCATCTACTCAAAAAAAAATTTTTTGTCTTTTGTGATTCTTCTATTGTGTAATGAGTCTTAGAGTAGATTTTATGTTGTCACTCTCACTGTTTAGTCCACAGCCTAATAATCTTTTACACTTTCAGTATAGTCTCTTCACTGTCTCACTCTTAATTCAATTTAACCTATCTTCCATACTGGAATTCCCTTTTATAAAAATCACACCTAGGAAGAGATAACTCCAACTGGAAACATGCTTGAACAGATTAGCTTGTGGCCCTGTCTATGTGATGTTTTCTGGATTTCTAATTGATATAAAGGGACCCAGCCCACTATTAGTGGCACCTTTCCTATGAAGTTGAGCTTGTGTTGTATAAAAAGGCTATATAAGCATGTTCAAGGGTCCAAGCCAGTGAAAAGCCTATGGCTTTTGATTCTGTCCCTGTCTCTTAAGTTTCTGTCTCTAGCTAATTCCCTGGCTTCCCTCAATGATTAGTGTATTTATCACAAAAACAAGAGAGTTAACTAGGACCATTGATCATATCTGCCTCATCTTAAAACTTATCACTGATCAATGATTTCTGATATAATATAGATAATTTCTAGTTCAAATATAGTAAATTTTCTTGTTTTTTTCTAGAATAACTCTCTGTTCAGGAAAATTTAGCTATCTTATGCGTAAGTAGTAAACACTGTCTGTATATCAGGCATATGCATGAATACAAAATGAGAAATTATGACTGATCGCTGCTCTACAATCCATATGGCATGTAGGAAGTGACACCTTCTATTCTCTATTAGTGGTTCTCAACCTGGGGGTTGCTACCCCTTTGTGAGTGACCTATCAGATATCTTGCATATCAGATATTCACTTTATAATTCATAAATGTAGCAAAAATGTAGTTGTGAAGTGCAATGAAATAACTGTATAGTCAAGTAACATTAAGAACTGTATTAAAGGGTTGTGCCATCAGGATACTCCTTAAAAATTAATTTAAGGATACAAGAAAGGTGGCTTAGCCATTAAGAACATATATTGCTCACCTAGAGGATGAAATTTTAGTTCTTAGCATCCATATTAGGCAGCTCACAAACACTTGTAACACAGTCCAGGGTATCTGACACAGGGCATCCATAGGCACCCGCACACATATTTCACAGACAGACATACATTAATAAATTTTAAAAATGTAAGAAAGAGTTACTTTAAGTAATCTGTTGTATAAAGCCTTATTATCTTTGCACTTCCAAAGTATCCTAGTTATTACTCTCGGAGAATTTCCTACAGGATAATATCATGCTTATATATTTGTTTTCCATAATAGATAAGTCTTTTGAATGAATGTGTAGTGAGATAAACAAAGGCATTTATAAGTTTATCAAGTGCATTAAATACGACTAGATGAAAAGTGTAAGTGCTCTTTGGTATATGACAAAATTTCTGTAAAACTGAAGCATTTGGTAGAATAAGTCATCATTGCCTGATACACACAGTTTATTTTTTCTCTCTTTTCAGTTGAATCTCTTATTCTTTTTAAATTTCATTTCTTTCTTTCTTTTTAAATTTAAATTTATTTTTGTAATTTATTCACTTTACATCCTGAATATAGCCTCTCCCTAGTCTCTTCCTTTTCCCACCTTCCTTCTGTCTTCCCCCTTATTCCCCTCTCCTATTTCTCAGAAAATGGGAGCCCTCCTCCCCTTCCATCTGACCCAAGCCTATCAAGTCTCCTCAGGACTGCCTGCATCTTCTTTGTCTTTCGACTGGGAGTGGATCCCTCACTAGGAGAAAGTGATCTAAGAGCAGGCAACAGAGTTCACATCAGAGACAGCCCCAATCCCCTTACTAGGGTACCCACATGAAGACTGAGCTGCCTATAGGTTACATCCAAGCAGGGGGTCTAGGTCCCTCTTCATGCATGGTAGTTGGTTAATACATCAATCTCTGCAGGGCTCCATGGCTTTGTTGGATTTTCTGGTCACCTTTTAGAGCTTCTGTTCCCTCCAGGTCTCTGTATCTCACCCTTTTCCATAAGATTCTCTGCACTCTGTCCATAGTTTGGCTGAGTCTCATCATCTACTTCGATACCCTGATGGGTAGAGTCTTTCAGAAGCTCCTAGTGGAAGGTTCCTGTCCTGTTTGTTGTCTTCTCCCACTTCTGATGTCTATCCTATTTGCCCTTCTGAATGAGAATTAAGCCTCTTCCCTAAGGGTCCTTTTTGTTTAGCTTATTTAAGACTATAGATTTTAGTAAGTTTATGGTATATTCTATGTTTAATATCCACTTATAAGTGAGTATATACTGTGTCTGTCTTTCTACTTCTGGGTTGCCTCACTCAATGTGATCTTTTCTAGTTCTATCAACTTGCCTGCAAATTTTATGATTTTCTTGTTTTTAATTGCTGAGTAGTATTCCATTGTGAAATTGTACCACAATTTCTGTATCCATTCTTCAGTTGAAAGACATCTAGGTTGTTTCCAGATTCTGACTAATATCAATAAAGCTGCTATAAACATAGTTGAGCAAGTGTCCTTGTTGTATGGCTGAACATCTTTCAGATATATATACAGTTTCTTTAGAGGAAATGCATGAAAGTATAAAGCCTACTGTTTCTAAATCCTGTGTAAATATTGATTATACTGCTCTGCTCCTGCAGCAAACAAGTCCTACCTAGTATTTTTACTGATTGTGTGGGACCAGTAATCTCTCATTATATTTTATGCGTGTTCTTAAGTATGTTGTATTCCATATTTTAAAATATTGTGGAAATTCCTCTTGTGATAAATTAATAACTAAAATATTTCCTTTGTACTGTATTCTAAATGTTTACATTTAAATTGCTTTGCTTTCACAAGTTGTCAAAACAATCTCTCAAAAGGGAATAAAGGACAAAAAAATAAGTAAATAAAAGTAAAGTAGCTGCTTGTGTTAAAGCGTCATGGATTCCAAACCAAATTTAAATGGTATCACAGCCAAGTGTTGAGATCTTATTATAATAAACATGAGAGATTCAAAACTAGCAATTTTATTGAAGTATACTCAAAGCAAACCTTCTATAAAAAATGCAATTCCAGGACTGACAAGATGGCTCATGGGTAAAAGCACTTATCATCATACTCAATGTCCTGAGTTCAATTTCCAGTATCCACATGTTGCAACTAGAAATCTGGTTATTTCACTTTGTCTTCTTACCTTCCCAAATGGCATATGTGTAAGCTTACATGTGCACACACATAAATATACAAAGAAATTAGTAAAAATGCAAAGAATTTGTGTGTCGTTACAGTTCCTACTTAATTTCATAGCCCTCTTTCTTGGAGATCTCATTAGCAAAATTAAGGCTATATTCTCAGAAATAACTATTTGATTTTCCTAGGAATTCTGTCAATGTTGCCCTATATTGCTTAAAGCTTTCCAGATGTAGTGAGTCTCAGACATAGAAGCATATAATTTTCAAATATATAGCAAACAGAGGGAATAGTGATGTTTCTGTAAACAACGCTTGTGAAGTTAGTGTGAAAATGAACATTTACATTTAAGAAATATTCCCCATAGAAAGCAATCTCATTTTTACACATCAACACACACATGCCCCCACCACACACACACACACACACACACACACACACTTTGTGATTGTAGTACACTTATACACCTCTATATTTAAACATAGGTGGTAATTAGCAAGATTGAGACACCTTTAATAAGGCATCAACATGGGTGCAAAGGATGTATAGCATAAGATGAGTTCATTATCAATAACTTTCCTTAATTAATCATCACTTGGGACATTGTACCTGAAAAAAAAAATCTGGATAATTGAGATGGGTCATCTGTAGTATGTTTTTTTTTTTTTCTACTTTAGCTGAACAATGAAAGAGGTTTTTATTTTTTTTAACTTTTTTTACTGTCTGCTTGCAGCTGAGATGGAGGAAGATTGATATCTAACAAACCAATTGTCCACCTAATCTGGCAACTTCTCTTTGACAAGTGTCTTAACCAGATAGAGACATTAGATATAGACACATTTAGAACCCACCAATTATGAAAACCATGCAACAGGGAAATTTTCTCTTTGACCTTAGCCAGTAATAAGATTTTCCCTAAAGTATGCAAACAGGGAGTCATTTACTTCTCTTTCAGCCAATATACAAACCCTCATTCATATAAGCAGCTAAAAACACTAAGCTAATTCCCCAAAAAGAAAATAAAAGGAATTCCTTTAATAATACCATAGTTGAATTCTACTGAGAGTGGCTATATATGGATCAGCATGCTAAATATTTATAACATATTTCATCTAAATAGGAAAACAATTGAATAGTAAGTATATTATACTTTAAAAAGAGAAATGAAGGCTATAACTCCTCCAAACTGAGCATTTGACTAAACAACAAAATGTGATTTATCAGGTATTTTGAGCCACACAGATAACATACTATTTCATTATTTTCCTAAATGTGAACTATTTGCATAAAATTTAGAGAAAATCAACATGATAAAAAAGATTCAATTGTTCACTGAACAATGCATGTTCAACAGTAATGAGTGACCTAATTTTTGTTGTTGTAAAATCTATAGCTTAAACTAGCAAATCACAACAAAACAACTAATAAAGTGTATGCAATTCAAAATTCAGCAACAAGATACTAATATCCCTAATAGTATAAAAGGGTAAATATCTGTTTTTCTGAAATTTTAAATAAATGCCCTACCATTCATAATTTTGTCTAGGAAATTTATATGTTGAAATATCTTCATTTTAAACATAAAGGTCTTTCTGACCTTTCTATTTCAAACAAATATTTCTTTTTTATTATAAAAATATTCTCTGAAAAATTTCTTTATATTAGCCATAATATAAAGAAAATGTTTGAAACCATAATTCACAATAAAACCCATTAGAGTCTCAGAACCTAAAGCTGCCATTGCAAAAGATAGCATGAGTTTCAGTTCAGCTCATATTAGACACTGTGACTCTAAAATTCAATTTCATAAGTCATAATCAGCCACAAAAATCTTACAACAAAATATGAGAAACATTAAAAGGCAATTTTCTCATTGTTGACTACTTATCAAGTGACATCTTGGTTGATTAAATTTAAAACAATCAGTATGCATTATAGTGATGGGTAAAATGACTCTTTGACAAATCTCAAATAAATGCATTTGAATACATTTGTTCTCTAATAAAAAAAATGGGGTACGGATATTTTAACAGAATTCCTTTTCTATTTAAAAAGGGAAATAAGGGTAATGCATTTACTGGAAAATTAAAGCATTACTTGTATTTTTTTTTTTTTACTGTGATCATTAAGTAGGGTTTTTCAAAGTCTACAGAATCATAATTTGAAAGAACATATTTTTTCAAAGTAGTAGTTATCACAAAACTATTTTACAGCCATGAATGTTGTATTAGAACAAAAATGTTTTGTAGAGTACATGAATACCAAGGAGAATGTAAAAATCAAACCTCAATTTTGTGACTATTTTAAGAGAACTGCTTGAGTAAGAACAGAATTGGTTTACAAGTAAATTCTTAAGAAAAAATGGCTGAAGTTTTCCTCTAGTTAATAATTTATTTCTGACAAATTCAATTCTCCATCCTTTACAGTTAATTTCAGGTATCAACAGGCTGACAAAAATTAAAATGGAGGTTTCTGTCCTGAATGAGTGACTCCCAGCTGTCTGTCCCATCTAGTTTCCATGGCAGTAGAAGGATTCTTGGGAAATGATGTATAGGAAATCATAAGAAACTTACATATCAATCCAGTTAAGTAAATTTTTCAACAGATAAATCACTGTGGGGTGGTTTAGAAATATAGATTAAAGTTAAAGTTTTCCATTTTCTGGCCTCTTGAAAAGACCAGTTAGCACATTATTGGTTTTGTATTAGTTGGGGAATGCCAGTGGTATCTCATATAATTCGTAGAAGGCTGTAGAACGACACTAGGTTTATTGTGTTTCTTATAAAGTCTTAAAATATTTTACACATATATTTGAGTTTTACTTGTTTTCTTTTCTTGCATTGATATTAATGGTTCACATCTTGCTAAATGACTCCTGAAAATACTAAGACACTGAGTGAAACATTGCCTAGATCAATTAGAAGTTAAGTCTGAATTGTTCCAAAACCATTGGCTGTTGGGACATTGCATGCATACCTAAAGACTGAAATAGAATCATAAGTACCCAGAAAAGATATTAATCATGTTACTGACCTGTGAGAAATACAAATAGGAAGGCTCAAGAGAAATAGCTTCCTAATGGTGAGCCACTAATCTGAAAAAAAAATATTCTTAATACATATGGATACACTGATTTCTAATTAACTTTATTCTTATATTAAAGTAGGATAGGAAAGAAAAAAAAAACAATATTTCAGAATCATTACATCACATTAAAGACATCATCCGAAAGGTAGTGGTTATTTGGCATGTATGCACATTTTACCATATGCTATTGTTTAACAAAACCAAATGCATGAAGTAAAATTCAGAATATTTTTCAAAGTTGTAAATCATCCAACATTATACTTTCAGGTCTAGAAATAAGTACTGAAGTAACATAATGTTTTAATATTTTTAATTTTTCATAAATATTGCTATTTTAAAAGTCTCAGTGATCCTCATTAACTGTAAGTTTGCATGATATCAATAAATAAAATTAATTTGCTTAAATTATATATGTAAATACTAGCAGATAAATGAACATGGATATTTTACAAGAATTTTAAATTTTTACTACCACATTCCAATATACTCAGTTCAATTTTCCATGAGTTTTAAATGTAGGCAATATCTTTGGCTCTGCTTAATCATACCAGATCAAGTGTAGCAAGCTACAATATTACTATATATAATATAAGCTACATAGTACAACACTGATGCTGAACAGACAGCTGTGTTTGAACCTTTAAGGTTCAAATAATCAAACTCTGTGTGAAACCTTTTATAGCATTCACCTGATCTAACTGTGCATGGTGCTGTTTGGTATTCACTTTCCTTTGCTTTAACAGGATTCAAGAGAAAGAAAGAGACAAAAAATATAAATAATATATTGCACCAGGTGATTCATGCATTAATGTGATTTTCCTAAACAGTGGCTAAATATTATATTCAGTAAGAAGGATGTTTTACTTCTTAAAAGAAGGAAAAATAAGCTCAATCTCCAATAAAAAGGGTGATCTAACCGAGTAGTCAGAATCTGCAGGTGAATAAAATCAGTTATTGCTTATGTGAATATTTTTGAAATTTATGTTCTTTTCATTTTCATGATAACATTCACGTTTGAAGTTACGGATATATGCTGGTTGTCAGAATTGTAAAAGTCTCCATAATGAAATATCTTTTATCATTTCATCTGTTGTAGTTGCACTAGTAACCTGATTCAGAATTTTTTTTCAAATGGTCAATGACTGAAAGCTTTGAAAAGTATTCACAGAAATCTAAGATATACAATATATAGTTTAAAAAATTAGCCAATGAATGATGTTCACACGAGATTCCTTCCAAAGAAGTATGTGTGTGTGCATGTGTGTGCCTGCATAAATCTTTTGTAGTGTACATTTACTGTTGTGTGTGTGTGGAGGGGAACAAGTATGAGCAATATGATGAAATATTTTAATTAAAAAGAACTGCATTTTAATCAAATACCATTCTTATCTTGATCTCAAGTCATTCATAAACAAATATATTCATAACTAATAGATTAACATATTTATGGAAATCTTAGGGAAATGATCAATCATAATGTATACTGAAGAATTAATAGCTTTACTCAAATTGGAAACTGACAGACTTACAAGAAAAGCCAGCTTCAGGCAAATATTATATAAATTCTGAAAGCCTATCTCCAAGGTAGAATGTAAAAGAAAAAAAATGCTATGTTGTCACTAAAATTTTTCAACACTTCCAAGGTTTTAAGATTGTCACAGAAAATAAACTTCCAATTGCTTTTGTTTTTAAAAGTGTTATCAAATAAGAATTTATAGTTAGATCACTTAAAACAGTATCACACAAAATCATTCTGACTGGTATATTGTTCTGTTTCAGTAAGAAGCTGTCTAAAGATACAATGATTGTAATCATAAGGGAAGCTGTGTTCATGTCGATGCTACCTACACAATGGATACTTGAACTCAAACCCTGAGACCAGGACATCCAAACTTTGAATTAGGTCCTTGAGTGAGTTGATAATTCCATGCACTATTATTTTCTTTTTAGTATACCAATATGTTTGAATATTTGGGTGTTCAGTTTAGCCATCATTACAGCACTATGATTCTACAGAACAATGTTTTCCTTTAAGCCTCTCTCCATAATTTATCAAATGATATGCCTATCTATTCTTTATCCATAACTGAGGCCTAGATTTAATAGCAAACACCATATCATCAGATCCCAAGTACTTTGCCTATATTTCTGTCATTGTTCTAGAAAGTGAATTATGTTATTGTCATTATGAAGCTGCTAGTATTCCTTTATATAGTTGTTTTACAGAAACACCTGTTTTTTTAAATTATGATGAACAACCTGTAAAAATTTTAATTAGCAACTAAAGCATAAGTTCATTTTAGAAATGACTGGAACCCTTTTGTAAATGCATATTATGAGTTTATTTTATTAGCATCAAAAGTTTGAAACCTTATCTTGGCATGCTTGAAAACCATTAACTACCATTTAAGTACTTTGCAATAGTAAATTATTCATCATATCATTTAGAAAGTCTTACAAATTTGGACAAAATGTTAATTTTGGGGGGATTTTGCTATTCCAGTACCTACTTCAGGAGTCATATGAAGCCTTATGCAAAAGCACCCCCCCCCCACACACACACATTTGGAGGTATATAGAATACAGGGGACGGGGTAAGCAAGTAAACAAGTGCAGGATAATTACTGAGCAGAAGTTAAAGCTGTGGATAGTCTTTTCATTAAAAATGAAGCTTTTCTCTTTAGGTTGTGCTGTTGCTTGACACTGTTCCAGAACCCTCTGCTACAGGTCAGAAGATTTCAGAGAAGGAAGGTAAAAAGGGTTTATTTTTTTTCCTCAGCCAAATGTACAATAGAGCAGACATTTGCAATGTCTTTATGGAACAGACTAAAGTAGCAATTGATGCTTACAGTGCAGTGTACCTGGCTCGCTAATTATAATCATAGAACAACAATCTCAAATGCAGGGAAGCTGCCTGTAATCCTTAGAGAAAATACAATCAATTAAATGCTTATCTAAGGGTACCTATCAAAGTTCACTGGGGTAAATCTTTTTCTTTTGGATTTTACATTCAAATGACATCTAATTTCTTTTCTGAACACTGGGAACTTTTTGTTTGTGTTTCCTTGGACCACTATAAACACACGTCTAGTTTAGTATGCTGAGAAAACCTTGTGAAGTTTGAGACATATTCTGACCAATTGCTTTGTACTCAAGGGCTAGAGTTTTCTTTTTCTTTTCTTTTTTTTAAAAAAATATTAGGGTATCTCTAGTGGCAGTGATGCATATCTGATAAACCCAAAGCTGCCTAAGGCAAGTACTAGCTGCAAACCAACTCTGGCCCCCGCCCCTACTCTCCCAGTGGTGAAACTGAAGTGGAGAGGACATCCACTAGTGGAGTGAGATCGGCTGTCTCTGCAATTGTAAACAATCAGCTGCACCCTATTTGCTGAAATGTTTAAATAGGCTACTGACTGCTAGCACATCCACTCACCAAGTAGCACTAAGGCTCTTTCCACACCTCTAGGCAAAGCATCTTAAAATTGAATTGGCAATCCGCCTATTCCCGGAATGGGAGAAGCTGAGGTTATATTTCCCCAGGCATGCCTGTCAGTGCTTGGCTTTTAACAGATGTACTGGCCATTTCTGGATTCCAGACACCACGTTTTCAGGATGAAACGCAAAAACACACAATCCCACACAAATGAGCGCATGGTTAAAACCAACACCGATGGCTACTGAAGCATTGGGTACCCAGTAATGATTATTTCCTTTGAAACAGATTGGGATATAGGAGGACACATTTGGGTGGGGTCCCAATAAGAGTCCTGGTGTTCCCCTAAAACTCGAACTCCCTGAGTGAGGTTGAAATAGCAATCCAGAAGCAAACAGGTTCTATGGCCCCTGGGTATCTTTTTTTAGAGAGATGGTAGGAGGTGACCCTGAGTGGCAGAACCCTGGTGGACACTCCGGGTGAAAGGAATGAAGGAGGTAATTGTCTCCTTTCTTTTTGGACACTCCCCACTTGCCACTCCAAACATCTTGGTCCACTTGTTAGAGTGCCTTGGTCTACACAAAAGCAGAGGTGAGCCGCCCGCCCTCTTTACAGTACTGAAGGAGTTGGTTGGCAAAAGTGTCACCTGGGAAACCCACCAAACCTTCGAAGGACAGTGTCCCTAGGGCCTGCTAGAAGCCTGAACTGATAACAAGGCCAATCTCCCATCTCTCTTTAGTGGTCCAGATCCCTGGGGCAGAGGGAGTCCAAGAGAAAAGGTTGCAGAGGCTCTATTTCCTTCTTCAGGAGTCCCAGAGCGGGAGCAACCAGCATATCAAGATCAGGAGTCACCATCAGCAACCGCATCCTATTGCATCCTAGGGGAGAAGTTCCCCCAGAGTCCTTGGGGCATAAGGCAGGCAGGATCAAGCGGGAAGGAAGTAAGAGCCAAAAGAAAAGGACCTACCTGGTCCAGGCGCAAGTTTAAGTGGTGTCCTCAGGTGCGTTCCACCTCCTTGTCAGGTGCTCAGCTCCGCCCGGTGCTGCAAGTGCACTGGACTTCGGGCGTCTTTGCTGGTTCCTGCGGAAAATGACTGTAAATCCACATTACTGTTTGAGCTGCTGCTCTGGCACCGGCATCTCTCTCCTCCAGCTGGCCGCAGCACTCTGAGCCCGCGGTCGCTTGGGGGCAGGAACCGAACCTGGTTAGTATAGTAGGATCGCTGCTGCCAAGAGGGTATTTGCTCCAGGGTCTTTTTAATTTTTTTTCCTTCAAGCTAATGTGTATACGTGTGATGAATGTGTGTGTGTGTGTGTGTGTGTGTGAGAGAGAGAGAGAGAGAGAGAGAGAGAGAGAGAGAGAGAGAAAGAGAGAGAGAGAGAAGGACAGAGGGAGGAAGAGAGAGACAGAGACAGAAAGAGAGAGACACGGAGGGAAATCGAGATCAGAAGGGGTAAGCTAAGCCTCCCAGGTACTGGGAGGTAAACTCTGGCTGAGGCAGAGCTCGCTGCGCTCCAGGGTGCCGGGTGTCTGCACCGCTGATGGCGGGGCTGATGTTGCTGTGGCCGCCGCCGCCGCGCTCTAAGGCTAGTCGTGGTTGTGCAAAAAATGTTTCTCCGCTACTCGAGACCAAAAAACCTGCCCTGTCTACTGAGCATGCCCGGTTTGACAGCTTCACAGCCTAGACTCCCCCCCCCCCCGCCTTTTTTTTCTTTTCCCCAAGAATCCAGGTTTTAGCCGCAGCTGAGCCCCGGGAGGTGGGGGTTGTGCTGGGAGGAGCTGGAGGAGGAGGAGGAGGGCTAAAAGAGCAGGTAACAGGCAGAGGAAGGGAAGTAGAACTGAAAAGGATCAGGAGTGTTTGAGGGTGAAAAGAAAGCAGGAGAAAGCTGGGTACCGGAGCAAGAGGCTATAAGGGCAAACAAAATTTAGATTTCATACCACACTAGGACAGTTTCTGATCTCACATGACCAGCATTTATCATTATTTTCTCCGGAGATGGAATGGAGACCTCGAAGGAGTATTTGTTAATCTTAGAATCAACCCAGGACAGTGTTTCCCATTCATTATATGCCCAAGAAAGCATGCGCTCTTTCGCGAGAATACACACACACACACACACACACACACACACACACACACACACACACAGAGAGAGAGAGAGAGAGAGAGAGAGACTAGAAAGCATGAACACACGCCCTAAAACTCTCCATCACTCCTTCAATGTGTAAAGCTTTAGGACCAACTTAGAAAGAATGGGAAGTCTCTTTCCAGTGTAACTTTAGTGAGAGACAAATAAACTCAAGGGTGTTTTCTGTTTTTGTTTGTTTGTTTGTTTGTTTGTTTTTGTTGTTGTTGTTTTTTCCTATTTTTCCTGCCTTCCAGAAAAGCCATGCAGGTGACTATGGTACTAGAATATGCACAAGCTTTCATGTGCGTGTGGGTGGGGGGTGTGTGTGTTAAAGAACAACTCCAAACTGCCTTCCATTGACAGTATAATCCCAGAGCATCAAAAGCCAGCAGGACAGGTCAGCACTGACAAAAGTCCTCATAGAAGAGGTCTCCCTTCCTCCCTCCCTTCCTCTTTCCCTCCCTCCCTCTCCCTCCCCCCCCCTCTCTCTCTCTCTCTCTCTCTCTCTCTCTCTCTCTCTCTCTCTGTGTGTGTGTGTGTGTGTGTGTAAAGCACTCTTAATCCTACTGTGTTTGGCCACTCTGGCCTCAGGGTTCCCCAAACAGATCTGTCTCTCACCCAAATGGGCAGGAGGACACCAACCCAAGCGAACCCAGTTCACTGCCCCAAACCTAGGATTCCCCCCTCCCTTCCCACCCATCTCAGCTTCCTCGAAAAAGCGGAGAAGTGGAATCTGCACGCCCAGAAACTCTCTTGGGGAGGCTTAAGAGTCTGACTGGGCATGCTGGAGACTTTGGGGCGCCTTAAGTGGAAGCAGTCTCCAAATGCTAACATCTGCTTTGCTGGACCAGATGTGGCTGAAGTGGAGAGGCTTTGGCGCCGACTCCAAGAAGCCTTTTACTGTTCCGGGAAGGGCGCTGACGACACCCATAGCTGCCTTCTTCCAGGCTTCCAAGCGAAAGCAAGACCGTGGGAGATACCAAATGCTTAGCCAGGGGAGCAGCATCAACTGGAAAAAGAACAGACGTCTTTGCAGACTCCCAAGCCCCTACCACTCCAGATCCACACCAGTAATATAGAGGTACTGAGTGCATTGCACACCAGGGCTAGTGAGCCAGGTTTGTTTGTTCCCAGGGACTCCGGGCCTTTAGCTAAAGAAATGATAATCGCGAGGATTTGAGCTGTCTTTGACCCAAAGGTGATAATGAGGGTGGAGAAAGAAGGTTGTGTGTAAATATGCATGTGTGCAAGCATACTTTTTAATTTTCCACTGCAAGAATACACTGGGCAGAAAGACCAGCTATTGCTGCCTTGGAAGCCCACTAGGGGTTGCAGTAAGGCATGCTTGGAGCTGTGGCTGGCGCTAATTAACCGGAAGAGTTGATGTTGCAGCTCATCAAAGCTTCCAGCTGTTCTCCTCCCAGGGTGGCAACAGCTGCCAGCAGACAGCTTCCAGGCTGAATGATGCTTGCACTCCCAAGCAAAGGGACAGCTTTTAGTTTCCATAAAAGAGATAGCATAGGGTGACACCAGGGGGAGATCTTAGCAACACGTCTTCCCGTCTTTCAGGCTTTCAATACAGGTATTTGTAAAGAGCTAGCATTGATAGACCATCACGTCACTGAGGGGAGGTAGTACTGGGAGCTTAACACTTTGGGCTGGGGAGAGTAAAGAATCAAGTGCACACTTAACTGTTTTTTTTCAAAGCTACCTTCAGCTTTATGCAATCATTTGGGAATTTGCTGCTCAACACACAGGGACCTCCAGTCTTGTCCCATGGCCCTGTTAACAAAGAAACGAAATAAAATGAAGTCGGAAGGGGGTGGGGGGGGAACGGGGTGAGACAGGGACCTGAAAGACAAGACTCGGGTGGGGCGGGCAGGGACCTGATTTCTCTGTTCTCTGTAGTCTCTGTTGGGCTGTTTAACATTGTAATGAAGTAGTGAATCTAAAACCTGTCTTGCCATCAGTAAATAAATGAAACTTCTAAAACCTACTTCCTTACTTCAAGATAAACAAGGTCTTCATGCACTAAAAATTATTTTATATTACTTACAAAATTGAAGACTCCACATTAAGAGATACCCAAACCCTTATCTATGGAGGTGGAAAACAACTCTCAAAAACTTACAAGCCTTCGCCTTAGAGTTGATATTTTTTGATGCCTTTGTTTTCTGAAACGGGTAAGAGAAATATCTAACAGTGAATTTATTGATTGAAAATGTTCTTGAATCTAAGGAAATTCTGTTATTAGTAATTAAGTTTTCAAAGACTTTCCCAGTATCAGAGAGGGAATTCTGGCAGAATAGAAGATGGGCAACCACATTAGTTATAGGAATGGAATATAGGATTTAAAAACATGAATATCTCATTTTTTAAGACCCTAGAGGAGGACCCAATGGATACCTAAAGATTTCATGCAAGGCGACTCAAGTTCCTGGCCTTTCAGCTGTCTAATCATGAAAGCATTTCATTTCTACTACTCTTTCTCTGACATTTTCTTAATTTTTTGTACTTTGTTCCTTCCTTTATTTGATATATGTCTCTTCTTTTAGTACTTTCAAAGATTTGTTTCCTATCCTAACAGTAGAATACAAAGGGCTGTGCCATAATTCTCCTTTTTCCTAAGAACTGATGCATTTATTATGTAGTTCCATATCCTTTTATTGTAGGTGTATTTTAGAAAACATTTCTTCAACAGTAGAGATACCCTAGATATATTTATGCCACAAAAGTATATAGTATTCATATTTTGCACATGAGAAATGTATTTCCATTTTGAATGTGGAAATCATGACAAGGAAACAATAAGTTGCTAGTTTCAGAACGTTCAATATAAAGGGCAGCATAAGCAACCACAATGAGGCACACAATATCTGTTTGTTTAGTTCATATTATTCAAATAATTTGCTAGGAATTTTGAAAAATATATGATTTTTTATAATAATGAAAACAGTAAAAATACAAAATAAAAAAATATTTAAAGTTACAAAAGAAACAGACCAAGTAGTATATGAAGACAAACTTATTAGAATTACGGCTGACTTCTGAACAGAAACACTAAAAGCAAGCTCATGTGGATTAAAGTGACTGAATTAGTAATCAGGGAGTCTGCATTGGTCTGCATATATATCCTCAGCATACATGTAATGGTTCTTGTTTTAGTGTTTTGTGTGGACTCCTGACAGTGGAGTGGAGGTATCTCTGATTCTTTTGCCTGCTCTTGAGACATTTTTCCTCCTACTGGATTGCATCACCCAGCTTTGATGTGACTGCTTATGCTTGGTCTTATTGTACCTTGTTGTGCCCTCTTCAGCTGCTGTACCTGGGAGGCCTGATAATTTTTAAGGGATAACAGAGTCTGGGAGTGGATCTGGAAGTGAGGGGACTTAGTGGTGGTGGTGGTGAAACTGTGAGGAACAAAGGCAGAGGAAGCTGTTTTCTGAATGTATCGTATGAGAAGAAAAACAAAAACAAAAACAAAAACAACAAATGTACTCTCCCAAATTGTAAAGTCTAAAATAAATATATAATTTTCTCAATAGGTATTACTTTCCAAAGTTAAATCAAGATCAGATAAATGATATACATTGACCTATAACACCTAATGAAATAGAAGCAGTCATCGAAAGTCTTCCAGAATTTTAAAGAGGAGTGAATACTAATTCTCCTCACATTACTCCACAACATAGAAACAGAGGGAATATTGCTAAATTCATTTTATAAGGCCACAGTTACCTTGATACCCAAACCACATAAAGACTGAACAATTTCCTTTCTGAACATAGTTGGACAAATACTCAATAAAATATGTGCAAAGCAAATCTAAAAGCACATAAAAAAATCATCCACAATTATCAAGTAAGTGCTACTTCATAGATGCATCAATAGTTCAACATATGAATTCAGTAAATGTAATCCACCATATACTGAAACTGAAAGAAAAAAACACACTCACACGATCCTTTCATTAGATGCTGAACAACCTTTGACAACAT
This sequence comes from Psammomys obesus, assembly GCF_907164565.1. Classification (NCBI taxonomy): domain Eukaryota; kingdom Metazoa; phylum Chordata; class Mammalia; order Rodentia; family Muridae; genus Psammomys; species Psammomys obesus. The sequence continues at coordinate 6,393,391 of NW_026591872.1, forward strand.
CAGTGTCTTGGAAAGATCAGGGATTCAAGGCACATACCTAAAGCCAACCAATAGCCAACATCAAATTAAACGAAGAGAAACTTAAAGCAAAATCTTTTCCCACTAAAATCAGGGACAAGACAAGGCTGTTCATGCTCTCCAAATCAATTCAATATAGAACTTGATGTTTTAGCTAGGACAATAAGACAACTAAAGAAGATCAAGGGGATTCAAACTGGAAAGGAAGAAGTCAAAATATCATTATTTGCAAATGATATGATGGTATATATAAGCAACCCCCAAAATTCTATCAGGGAATTCCTACGGCTGACAAACACATTCAAAAGAGTGGTTGGATACAAGAATAACTCAAAAAAGAGTTGACTGTCTATATTCAAATGGCAAACATATTTTAAAAAAGATATCAGAGAAACAGTACAATTCACAGTAACCATAAACAATGTAAAATGTCTTGGAAGTAACCTGAATCAAGCAAGTTAAATATAAACCAAAAAGATATGTATGATAAAAAATTCAAAGTCTATCAGGAAACAAATTAAAAAAGATATCAGAAGATGGCAAGACCTTCCATAATCATGTATTGGTGGGATTAACAGTAAAAATGTACATCTTACCAAAAGCAATCTACAGATTCAATCCAATCCCCATCAAAATACCAACACAATTGTTTACAGACCTTGAAAAAACTATATTATCTTCATATAGAATAAAAACAGAATATCCGAAACAATCTTGTACAATAAAATGTCTTTTCTACATATAATGAGATGATCATGTGGTTTCTTTCTTTCAATATGTATGTATGTATATATATATATATATATATATATATATATATATATATATATGTGTGTGTGTGTGTGTGTGTGTGTGTGTGTGTTTGGTATATATACACACATTTGGTTACATTCAACTTCAAAAAGAAAAAACACAGGACAGCAAAAACAATCCTGAATAATAAATGAACTGCTGGAGATTTTGCCACTCCATATTTTAAGTTGTAATAGAGAGCTATAATAATAAAGCCCACATGGTAGTGCCATAAACCGAACATATTGTTCAATGGAATAGAACTGAGGATACAGATAAATCCACACACATATGGCTATCTGATTTTTTTTTATAAAGAGCCAGAAGTACACACTGCAAGAAAACAGTGTCTTTAATAAATGATGCTGGTCAAACTGGATTTCTGTATGTAGAAGAATGCAAATAGACCCATATGTATTGCCTTACACAAAACACAAGTCCAAGTGGATTAAAGATCTCAACACAAAACCAGATACATGGAACATAATAGAAGAGAAACTGGAGAATAGACTTGAACACATTGGTACAAGAGAAGACTTTTTGAGCAAAGCAGGGTTGGTGCAAACACTAATATCAATGGTTAATTAATGGATCCTTACGAAACTGAAAAGCTTCTGTAAGGTAAAGGACACCATCAAAAGGACATAATGGTAGCCTACAGAATGGAAAAAGAGTTTCACCAACTCCATATTGGATAGAGAATTAATATACAAAATCTCTAAATAATTACAGAAACTAGAAATCAAAACCACAAATAATCCAATTTTTAAAAATTGGGTATAGATATAAACAGAATTTTCAATAGAAGTATCTCCAATAGCTAAGAAACACTTAAAGAAATATTTAACATTAATGACTCTGACATCCCACTTTATTTTTGTCAGAATGGAAAATATAAAAAATATAAGTGAGAGTTTATGCTTTTGAGGGTGTGGAGCAAGTAGAGTACTCAACCATTGCTAATGAGAGTGAAAATTTGTACAGCAACTATGAAAATCAATATGACAGTTCCTTAGAAAGTTGGAAATAGACCTGCCTCAAGACCCAGCTATATTACTCTTGTATGTTTTGTACACAAAGGATGTATTATCCTACCACAAGGACATGTGCTCAGTCATGTTCATTGCTGTTTTATTCATAATAGGCAGAAACTAAAAACAACCTAGTTATTCCTCATCAGAAGAAATGATAAAAAAATTGTGGTACATTTACACAAATAAGAGTATTACTCAGCTATATAAAAGATGACATCATGCAATTTGCAGGGAAATGGATAGAACTGGAAAATAACCTCTCGAGTAAAGCAGCCAGACCCAGAAAGATAAATATGGCATGTATTCACTTATGAGGGTATATTTTCTATTAAGTAAATTAAAACCAAGCTACAATCTATACACCCAGAGAGGTTAAGTAAAGCAGAGTGCTCCAGGGAAGATGTATCAATCTCCCTTGGAGGAGGAAATAGAATAAATTTTATGGGCAGACTGGTGGCATGCCCATAAGAGTGGGGGATCAGATGGGGATCAGATGGGGTCGAGATGGAGTGATGGAAGAGAGTGAGGAGACAGTAGGAATTGGGAAACCTAGTGGAGCGGAACCTTCCTGAAATCTATGAAGGTGATCCTAATGAGAACTCATAGTAATGAGGGATAGAATCTCAAATAGCCATTCTTTGTAGCCAGGCAAGGATTCCAGTGGCAAGACTAGGTTGAAATTAATTGATTTGTTGGCCAAGAGGGTCCCTTGGAAATCCACAAACAGCCCAGGAAGCTGATAAGATAAAAGGTTGCACTTCACATACTGACAGCAAGGCCCCATTGCCACGCACACCACCAATGTAATTCATAGAACATGAAAAACTCTAACTGGTGGTGCCTTCAAGGAGTCTTCACCTCTATGTTCTTGTCTTTTTAGTGTGGGAAGGTACTCTGCAGGCTACTAGAAAGGAAATGTAAGCAGTAACCCAGTCTCAAAAATCTTTGACCTACGATCTGTCTTGCCTGCAAAATATGCAGGGACAATGGTTGCACAAAACTTGTGGGAGTCGCCAATCAATATTTGATTTTACATAAGCCCACTCAGTAAGAAGGGACCAATACCTGACACTGTTTGGATAACCAAGAACCAGAGACTAAATATCACAGTCAAAACACTGCCCTCAGAGCTAAAGGAATCCCACTGAATAGGGGGGCGTGTGAAGAATATATGAGGAAGATGGGATAGAAGACAGTAGGAAATTAAAGCCCTCTGAATCAACTAACCAAGTCCCATCAGAGTTTAGAAACAGAAGCACCAAGCACAGGGCCCATGAGGGTCTGCACAAGGCTCTTGACATATAGGTTACAGCTATTAGCTTAGTATTTTTATAAAAGTCCTGACCGTGAGAGCTAGTGGATCTCTGACTATCTTGCCTGATTTTGGGACTCTTTTCTTCCTGTTGGGTTGCCATGTGATATTTTTGCTTCATCTTTTTTATATTTTATATTGTCATTTTGGTCATTTTTTAGAAGCCTAGTCTTTTCTAATGAAAGACTGGAGGATAGGGGAAGTGGGGAGAAACTGGGACGAGTCGAGGCAGGGAAAACTATAATCAAGTTATACTGTATGAGAAAAGGAAATGATTTTCAATGAAAGAAACGAGGGAAAATATATGGCTTTAACACAGACACATACAGATGCACTCATTCACCTTTATGTTTATTTCTGAAACTAATGTAAATACATGAATTAAATTCAGCTAGTCATTTTGGAGTATCTACTATATTTCAGGAACTGTGCCAGCATCATGAATAGCAAAGATGCTGAGACTTAAGGGAGCTAAGAGACTTTCAAAGATTAGTGAACAATTCGCTAATCAACAAGCATTTTTCAAAGGCTAGAACAACTATACTAAATCATGTACTACAACAACTGTATCTTTGAAAATAATACATGGATCATCTGCCTTTGAATTTTTTTTCTTTTTCCTTTTTTTGCAACTTATTCACTATATATATTTTGATTGAAACCCCTTCCCTCAACCTTTCCCATTCCCACCCTCCCTCCTTCTTGCCCCTATCCCTTTCCCCTAGTCCACTGAAAGGGAGAGTTCTCCTCTGCTGTCTGCCAATAGCTTATCAAATCTCATCATTACTTCCTGGATCCTGTTTCTCTGTGTTATGGTAAGGCTGCATCACCAAGTGTAAGTGAACAAAGATGAGGTAAGATAGTTCACGACAGAGGCAGCCCCTGCTCCCCTTACTCAGGTATCCACAAGGAGACTGAGCTGCCAATTGGCTACATCTGAGCAGGAAGTCTAGGTCCTCTCTATTCCTGGTCCTTGGTTGACTCATCAGTCTCGGCAGGACCCCTGAGCCCAGAGTTTTTGACTCTGTTGGTCTCATTGTGGGAGCTCCTGTCCCATCCAGGTCTTTTTATCACCCCTTCTTCCATAATATTTCCTGCAATCTGCCCAAAGTTTGGCTATGAGTCTCAGCATCTGCTTCGATACCCTCATGGGTAGTCAGTCTTTCAGAGGCCCTCTGTGGAAGGCTCCCATCCTGTTTCCTGTCTACTCCCACTCCGATCTCTATCCTGCTTGCCCTTCTGAGAGGATTAAGCCTCTTCACTAGGATCTTCCTTGTTTAGCTTCTTTAGGATTATAGATTTTAGAATGTTTATCCTATATTAAATGTCTTATATCCACTTATAAGTGAATATATAGCATGTGTGTCTTTCTGCTTCTTGGTTACCTCACTAAAGATGATCTTTTCTAGGTCCATCCATTTGCCTGCAAATTTCATGATTTCCTTGTTTTTAATTGCTAAGTAGTATTCCATTGTGTAAGTGTAACACAATTTCTGTATCCATTCCTCACTTGATGGTCATCCAGTTGGTCTCCAGATTCTGGCTGTTATGAATAAAGCTACTGTGAACATAACTGAACAAATGTCTTTGTTGTGTGGTTGAACATCTTTAGGATATATGCCCAAGAAAGGTATAGCTGGGTCTTGAAGTAATACTATTCCTACTTTTCTGAGACAACACCAGATTGATTTCTAAAATGATTGTAAAGTTTACATTCTTACCAACAATGGTGGAGAGTTCCACTTTTCCACATCCTCTCCAGCATGTGTTGTTACTTGAGTTATTTTTAAAATTTTAAATTTTATTAGATTTTTTTTATTCATTACATATCCAGATAGCAGTCCCTGTCCTCAACTCTTCCCAGTCCCAGCCTCCATCCCTCTTTCCCCTTATGCCCTTACCCTAGTCCACTGAAAGGGGAAGTTCTCCTTTGTCATCTGCCCATTGCTTATCAAGTCTCATCAGGACAGCTTAGACCCTCTTCCTCTTTGGCCTGGCAAAGCTGCATCTTCAGAGGTAAGTGATCAAAAAGCACATTTAATCCATAGGTTTCATTTTGTGATAAGAATCCACAATAGAAAATTCACTTATTTCAATCTAGTTTCTAAGTACATTCACAAGTAAGAATATAAATACAATAATGTCAGAAGACTAAAGTCAACAACAATTACATAAAGAAAATCAATGTGTACCATCTGAAATGAGATAGTTTTGTTTGGTTGTTTGGCTAATGGGAGGGTATTTTCAAAAGTGTACTTTCAATATATATTTCTTGTGGTGAACCATTATTTCCTATTGTTACTGATAACCATGCCATGCAGAGATCAGTTTCCAAAGGTTATGAATGCTGCTAGCACTTTAACTTCTGACTGAATTGGCTGGAAAACAAATGGTAGCTTAATGATTCTCCCAAACAGCTTCCATAAACAGGTCTGTAAAACCTGTATGCACCAGTTTGTTACAGGGAAGTGCCCATTTCTAGCCAGCTATGGGCTTTGCTGGTAAAAGCAGTCACATTCCATGTTGAAGGAAGCTCACTAGAGCCTGGAAATGAGCAGTTGGAAGTCAGAGTTCTGGATCCAATTATTCACAACAGTCAAATAAAGATTTCTTTTTTCTTACAGATTCTAGTAAGGTTAAAGAGAACAATTGGTAAGTCAATTAATGTCTTCTCCTTACTTATTTCCACTTAGTATCTGAATGGATCCTCTGCAGCCAGTATGGCAAAGAGAAATGAAATGTATAAGAAATAGAAGGGGGTTGTAGCAAATCACTTCATATTACATACAGCAAGCACTTCTTAATGAAGAGTATATTCGTATTAAATATCATTCATTGGAAAAGATCTATCAATGCCTCTGCACCTTTTTCTCAAAATAAAATGAAATCCTAATGCAGATTAATTATAACTTTCAGAAACCAAGTCTTCCCAACAGGGTGCAGTAGTAATTCATTTGTATTATTACTATAATGAATTCAAATAACTGCTTAAATTAAAAATTATAGACAGTTGAGAGAATGTTACTCTGGTCTTTATATGAAATTCACTTGCATTTGATATTGATATACATAAACAAATATGGCAATAACAGTAATTTGTTCCTTCATAAAGATAATGTAATGCCTTTGTATGAAGAACTGCTAATGTTTGTCTTTATATTAGAAATGCTTTCAGGAATATTACTTTCTGGTACTTTTTAACTGTCCTAGATGTTGTAAAAGGGAAAAATTGATTTCAAGATGTACCGTGATTTCTGTTTGAGAGACAAAATTACACCTGAAAAAAATAAAAGAATGTGAAAAGAGTTTAGAACAATTGGGGATGTTCTCTTGGCATTTAAATGCACTTAAACTTCTCTCTAACTTTCTGGATTCATCATCATAACCTTTTAAGTAAATTATTATGACGATTAACTTATAGGTAACTATTAATTTATATTGAAGTACCTAAAGCATTCAGTGCTTTGGAAACACATGCTTAATAGTGGCCATAAGAAGATTTTACAATTATACATATTAATAGTTGCTACTACATGATAATGATTATCTGCATAGCCTGTTATAAACACAACATAAAAGGCATTTTAGGGCTGGAAGTATAGCTACACTGTAGAACATTTGTCTAGCATACATAAAGCCCTAGGTTCAATCCCAGTAATGAAAAAGGACATTTCACATGAAAATTTGGAAATATGTCCTTACTATTTCCATATAACACAGTAAACATTCTATATTCCTCTACAGAGAATTATCTGTTTAGCTTCGTACCCCATTTTTTAATTGGATTACTTGATTTTTTTGTTTTTTAACTTCTTTAGTTCTTTATATATGCTGCATATCAGCCCTCTGTCAGATATAGGGTTGGTGAAGATCCTTTCTCAGTCTGTAGGCTGTCGTTTTATTCTGACGACAGTGTCTTTTGCTTTACAGAAGCCTTTCAGTTTCATGAGGTCCCATTTATTGATTGTTGCTCTTAGAGCCTGTGCTGTTGGTGTTCTGTTCAGGAAGTTGTCTCCTGTTCCAATGAATTCTAGGTTCTTCCCCACTTTTTCTTCTAACCGACTTAGAGTATCTGGTTTTATGTTGAAGTCTTTGACCCACTTGGCAGAGAAACAGTTAAAGCGTGTTCAACGTCCTTAGCCATCAGGGAGATGCAAATAAAAAAGACCCTGACATTTCACCTCACACCCATCAAAATGGCTAAAATCAAAAACTCAAATGACAACACATGCTGGAGAGGTTGTGGAGAAAGGGGAACCCTCCTCCATTGCTGGTGGGGATGTAAACAGGTAAAACCACTTTGGAAGTCAATCTGGTGCTTTCTCAGACAATTAAGAATAGTGCTTCCTCAAGACCCAGCTATACCACTGCTAGGCATATACCCAAAATTTGCTCAAGTACACAACAAGGACATTTGCTCAACCATGTTTGTAGCAGCTTTATTTGTAATAGTCAGATGCTGGAAACAACGCAGATCTACATCAACGGAGGAGTGGATACAGAAATTGTGGTATTTTCACACAATGGAATACTACTCAGCAATCAAAAAGGAGGAAATCATGAAATTTGCAGGCAAATGGTGGTATCTAGAAAAGATCATTCTGAGTGAGGTATCCCAGAAAAAGAAAGACACACATGGTATATACTCACTTATATAGACCTGTAAGATATGATAAACATAATGAAATCTATACACCTAAAGAAGATAAACAAGAAATAGGGCCCGGGGTAAGATGATCAATCCTCACTTAGAAAGACAAATGGGATGTGCATTGGACATAGGAGAAAACAAGTAACAGGACAGGAGCCTACCACAGAGGGCCTCTGAAAGACTTTACCTAGCAATGTATCAAAGCAGATACTAAGACTCATAAGCAAACCTTCCACAGAGTGCAGGGAATCATATGAAAGAAGCAGGAGTTAGTATGTAGAGAGGATAGGAGCTCCACAAGGACAAAATATATCTGGGCACAAGGGTCTTTCCTGAGACTGATACTCCACCAAGGACCATGTGTGGAGATAACGTAGAACCTTTGCTCAGATGTAGCCCATGGTAGCTCAGTAACCAATTGTTTTTCCCTAGTAAAGGGAACAGGGACTATTTCTGACAGGGACCCAATGGCAGGGTCTTTGACCTCCCCATGCCCCAAGGGAAGAGCAGTCCTGCTAGGCCACAGAGGAGGACTTTGAAGCCAGTCCTGAAAACACCTGATAAAATAGGGTCAGATGAAAGGGGAGAAGGTCCTCCCCTATCAGGGGACTAGGAAAGGGGCAGGGAAGAAGGGAGGGAGTGTGGGATTGGGAGGGAATGAGGGAGCGGGATACAGCTGGGATACAGAGTTAATAAAATGTAACTAATAATAAAAATTAAAAAAATAATAAAAAACCTAAAAAAATAACAGAATAAGCATAAGTAATTTCTCTTCATATAAAGAAAATAGACTCCTCGTATATGTCTTAAGTCTATCATTTATACTTTGACAAAGAAGAAAATTACAGAGAACCTGATGTGGATCTATGGAGTCCTATATACTGGGAAAGGAAAAGTAGTAAATCAAAGTAGACATATTCCTATCCTTGTTGATACTGTTGTCTACTGGCAAAAGATAGGTGTAACTAATCCTACAGCATAGTTCATTTTAAACTGTTGTTCTTCTAAAAGAACAGATAATAACAACTGCGAGAGAGTAGAGAAGCATCAATTTAGGCTGTGATTTGGAGATGGTTAGGTAAACTTCCTTGAGGCAGTTGTATATTAATCTGAGGACTGGAAAATGTATTGTCATTAGCATTCTAAGCAGAAAAAAATCAGAATCTGTTTTGATTCATATAAGAAACATTTGGACACCCCAAAGATTACAAATCAGCTTGTGTAGGGTAAGTATTATATAAGAGCAAATAATATAACGAGAAAACAGTCAAAAATAATGTAAACCACTTAAAGCAGTGCTTCTCAACCTTTTAAAAGCTGTGGCCCTTTAGTATAGTTCCTCATGGTGGGGTGATCTCCAACCATAAAATTATTTTGTTGCTACTTCCTAAGTGTAATTTTGTTACTATTATAAATCATAATGTAAATATCTGATATGCAGGATATCTGATTTGCCACCCTAAATGGGGTAACAACCAAAACGTTGAGAATCAGTGACTTAAAGTTTTTAGGGATCTTGAGAAAAAAAAAATTTGAGTTTGTTTAACAGATAATAGGAAATAAGTGTAGACATGATATTATTTTTCCATAAGTCAACCAAATCATACTCATTTTTGTTTTTTTATATAAATTTATTCATTTATTAATTTTACATCCCAATCACAGCCCCTTTCCTCCTCTCCTTCCGGCCCCATGCTTCTACCTCCTTCCCCCTATCCCTTCTCAGAAAAGGCATAAATCTTCCCCCTTACAGACACACCCAGACCTAATGAGTTGTATCAAGACTTAATAATTCTCTACTATTGGGACAAGACAAGGCTGCCCAGCTTGGGGAAAGTGATCCAAAAGCAGGCAATCGAGTCCATGTCACATATGACCCACACTCCCCTTGTTGCTAGGAGACCAGGTTACCCATCAGTCACACCTGATTTGTGGGCCTAGGTCTAGTCATTGCATGTTCTTCAGTTGATGACTCAGTCTCTGTGAGTCCAAGACTGTCAGCCATCAGGGAGCTGCAGAGAATGACACCCATCAGTGACCATCAGAGATAAGCAGCCATCAAGGACTACCAGGCCCCATCTCCACCTGCAATCTGAGAGACCTGCAGCCATGAGAGCTTACCAGTTCTCCCTTCATATTCGGAGGCCTACTGCCACCCAGGAAAACTAGAAGATTGCTTTCATCTGGGACCACCAATTTTACTCTACAACCCCAGAGACCTACTACCATCAGGGACCACCAGGTCAGCTAACACAATACTAATTTTTCACATAACATTTTCTATAATCTTTGTTCTCAACTTCAAAATGTTGTCTTTCAGCTCTTTTAGAGTTCCTTTAGGTGTTTCTATAATAACATTCCTCTGAAATCCTAAAAAAAAAAAAAAAATACTTTCTGGGTCCTTTTTCCCTTCTGTTTTGTGTCATAAGTAGATCTTTGTTTCTCCTTACTTTACACATATTACTATGAAGTCAGAGATAAAATGTTGTGAAAATGTGGTGGTTAAACAGAATTGGACATATAGAGTTGAGGACAAGTGTTGGACACATTATTTCATAGACAAAAGATCAAATAATGCAAACAATAATCAGAATTGGGGGTATATTTATTCACTTCTGTCTTAGGTTTTCTATTGCAGTGAAGAGACACTATGACTATGGCAATCTTATAAAAGAAAACATTTCATTGGGGCTGGCTTCCAGTTTTAGAGGTTTACTCCATTATCATAATCATGGAGAGCACAGCAGCGTGTAGGCTGACATGGTGCTAGAGAAGGAGCTAAACATCCTTTTTCTTGAACAGAAGGCAGCAGAAAGAGACTGTGTTCCACACTGGTTGTATCTTGAGCATATGACCTCAAAGCCTGTTACACAATGATATACTTCCTCTGACATGGCCACACCTAATAATACAACTTCCTTTGGGTAAGAATTCAAATACACGAATCTATGGGAACCTTTTACACTCTACTGAAGTATATGATTTTATAGTTATTAAATTTAAATGAATAGAATTATCATGTCTTCTGTACTACATTGTAAATTTTCTCTAAAATAGTATTCATTGATTTAACACTATTAGTCCATGTAAAAGGAATGTCTATGTAATAGATAAGACTGAGTTCAAAAGGAATCTTTCTGCATTATTCTACTTTCACAATGTTACAAAAACAATGCAGCATCCAAGGTATTTAGAAAATAAGTTTACTTGACCAACAGTTTTGGAGATTGAAAGCACATGTATTGAAAACCTTATGAAGCTCATACAAAAGAGGAGCGATTTCATGACAATACATGAAAACCAAATACCATTCAGGGATTAGAATTTCTCTTTTATTACAATCTTACTTTATAATGAACCAGTGCCCCAAAATGCCTGCAGCATTTCCTTCCAAGAGCAATATACTCAGTGACCTAAATACTCATATTAAATTTCACCAGATAAAGGTTCCACATTACTTCCCAATAGTACTACCCTGCAGACTAAAATTACAATTCATGTACTTTTGAAGTTCAAAGCATATACAAACATTTTTTGTGTCTAAAGTTGTTTTATATTGTGCCATTTATTGTTGCTACTTGTTGCCACGTAACACATTTCTCTATGGGTGAGTAGCTTCAACCAGCATTCTTCCACTTCTCAAACTATTGTGGGTTATATGTATATTATTTCAATGAGTCTTGACTGAGCTCACAAAAGTAGTTACATTAAGCTTAGATCTGCATTCTTCTCCCAGGGCCTCACTGTACCCAGTGTGTTAAAGGCAGTTATTGTAACACTGAGGTCTTAGGCTTGTCTCTGTGTGGTCTTTCTCAATGAGGCTGAACATCCTCTGCATGAGTTATTTACTGTTACACATAACATAACTAAAAATTCCTAACTTAACATCAATTTATTAGTTTTCATAACTGTGTGAGTCATTCTAACATTTATTCTACTCTTTCCTTGACACAGTTATACATGTTGAATGGTTAGTGGGTTGGAAAGCACAGGGTGTCTTTGTCGTTATGTCGAGAAGTTGGTTCTAGTCATTAGTTTTCTTTGTTTTTGTTTCTCTTCCATATACTCCTTTATTCTTTTATAAGCTACATAAAATTGCCCTACATGGTGTCATCAAGACATCATATATAGGAGAAAATGTTGAACCTGCAAGTCCCGCAAAGGCCCAAGTTTCAGTGTGCAATGATTCTTTTGCCAAAATTTATTGGTGAAAGACAATTGCAGGACTAACTCAGATTCAAAAGGCAAAGAAAATCATTTTAACAGTTTGTAAGTGTGAAAACAAAATAGTAAAGTTATATTTTTCTTTCTACCAGGATGAGAACACAAAGGAAGAAGAGGCTATATAAAATCAGTGCAGGGAAAAAGTAGAGAGTTGGGTTCAGTTCAGTTCAGTTGAATGCAGTTGAATTTATTTGAGTTCATTAAGTTCCAGTTCAGTTTAGTTCCTGCAGTCAGTACAGTTTACTTCATAGAGTTCAGAAGCAATCTTTGCAAGCAGAGCAATTCAGTCAGAAGCTGAGAGATGCCAGATAGAATCAGGCTGCTTGAAAAGGAGCTTGATCTGAGTTGAACCAGTCAGCCAGAGTTCGGGAAGAGACAGAAAGTGTGAGCTTATTCAGCAGTAACTATCAAAGGTTGAACATTCTAAGTCTAGGTTAACAACCAGAGGATAGAAGCTGAAGTCTTCAAGGTCTGGGATTACATACAGAAGATTAGATTATACAGAAGCTAGCGATAATTAGAGAGAAATGTTATGGGATTAGCCCAAGCCATTTATTTGTAAAGCTTAGGTATGGCTCTTATATTATCCTCGCTTCTGAAGAAACAAAACCAACATTTACAATATAGTTTTGAAATAACAAGTAAAAATACCACCACCTTTTTTTATAGTAAAAATAATGGAAAGAGAATGGTTAAGACATTTGACAAAGACTACATAGTTATTCTTTTTCTACAGTGGTACAACTCTCCAGTTTTTTATCTTTATGATAGTATAGTATAAATTTCTTTAATTTCAGTTCCATGTGTATATTGTGTATTATACTCTTATAAATGTCCTTTTTTAAAACTTTATTTATTTTTATTAATTACAGTTTATTCACTTTGTATTCCCCCATATGGCCCTCCCTCCTCCCCTTCTGGTCCCATCCTCCCTCCCCATTTTAAAAGGATGCCACTCCCCAAGTCCACTAATAGGAGAGGTCCTCCTCTCCTTCCTTCTGATTTTAATCTATCAGATAACATCAGGAATGGCTGCATTGACATCTTCTGTGGTCTGGTAAGGCTGTTCTCCCCTCAGGGGGAGGTGATCAAAGAACAGGTCAATCAGATTATGTCAGAGGCAGTCCCTCTTCCCATTACTATGTAATCCACTTGGACACTAAACTGCAATGGATTACATCTGTGCAGGGGTTCTAGGTTATCTCGATGCCTGGTACTTGGTTGGAGTATGAGTCTTCTGGGAAAACCCCTGTGTTAAAATTTTCTGCTTTTGTTGCTCTTCTTGTGGGTTTCCTGTCCTCTCCAGATAGTCGGCAGGGCAGAGCATTTCAGGGGCCCTCTGTGGCAGGTTCCTAGGTTGTTTCCTGTTTTATTCTTCTTCTGATGTCCATCATCTTAGCCTTTCGAAATGGGAATTAAGCGTTTTAGTCAGGGTCCTCTCTCTTGATTAGTTTCTTTCTCAGCCCTTTTGTCTTTTGTATACAGGAGGGCTACTGATCTTTTGGAGTTAATTTTGTATCCGGCCACTTTGCTGAAGGTGTTTGTCAGCTGTAGGAGTTCCTGGGTAGAGTTTTTGGGGTCACGCATATATACTATCATATAATCTGCAAATAGTGACAATTTGACTTCTTCCTTTCCAATTTGTATCCCCTTGATCTCCTTCAACTGTCTTATTGCTTTATCAAGGACTTCCAGAACTATGTTGAAGAGATATGGAGAGAGTGGGCAGCCTTGTCTTGTCCCTAATTTCAGTGCTATTGCTTTAAGTTGCTCTCTGTTCAGTTTGATATTGGCTATAGGCTTGCTGTATATTGCCTTAACTATGTTTAGATATGTGCCTTGTATCCCTGATCTCTCCAATACTTTAAACATGAATGGATGTTGGATTTTGTCAAATGCTTTTTCAACATCTAGGGAGAATATCATGAGGTTTTTTTTTCTTTCCATTTGTTAATATGGTTGATCACATTGATGGATTCCCACATATTTAACCACCCCTGCATACCTGAGATGAAGCCTACTTGGTCATAATGGATGATATCTTTGATGTGTTCTTCTACTCGGTTTGCAAGTTTTTTGTTGAGTATTTTTGCATCAATGTTCATAAGGGAGTTTGCCCTGAAATTCTCTTTCTTTGTTGGGTCCTTGTGAGGTTTAGGTACCAATGTGACTGTCGCTTCATAGAATGAGTTTGGTAATGTTCCTTTTGTTTCTGTTTTTTGAATAGTTTGAAGAGACCTGGACTTAGCACTTCTTTGAAGGTCTGGTAGAATTCTACGCTGGACCCATCTTCCTGGGCTTTTTTTGGATGGGAGAATTTCAATTACTGCATCTATTTTCTTGAGTGATAAAGGAGTATTTAATTGCTTTACCTGGTTCTGATTCAGCTTTGGTAGGTTTAATCGATCAAGAAAATTGTCCATTTCATTTAGATTTTCAAATTTTGTGGCATATAGACTTTGGAAGTAAGTCCTAATGATTGTTTGGATTTCTTCAGTGTCTGTCATTATGTTCCCCTTTTAATTTCTGATTTTGTGGATTTGGATGGTGTCTCTCAGCCTTTTAGTTAGCTTGGCTAAAGGTTTGTCTATCTTGTTGATTTTCTCAAAGAACCAGCTTGTGGTTTCATTGATTCTTTGAATTGTTTTATTTGTTTCTAATTGATTGATTTCACCCCAGAGTTTGATTATTTCCACCCATCTACTCCTCTTTGGTGTGTCTGCTTCTTCTTTTTCTAGGGTTTTTAAGTGAGCCATTAATTTGCTTGAATGTGCTGTCTCGAATTTCTTCTTGAAGGCACTTAATGCTATGAACTTTCCTCTTAGCACTGCCTTCATTATGTCACACAAGTTTGGCTATGTTGTATCTTCATTTTTATTGAGTTTAGGAAGACTTTAATTTCTTTCTTTATTTCCTCCCTGACCCAGCTGTCATTTAGTAGCAAGATGTTCAGTTTCCCTGTGTGTGTAGGCTTTTTGCTATTTCTGTTGTTGTTGAGGTCCAGCTTTATTCCGTGGTGATCAGACAGGATACAAGGGATTATTTCAATCATCTTGTATGTGTTGAGGCACAGTTTGTGACCAATTGTGTTGTATATTTTGGAGGAGATTCCATGAGGTGCTGAGGAAAAGGTAAATTCTTTTGTGTTTGGTTGTAAGGTTCTGTAAATGTCTGTTAGGTCCATTTGATTCATGACCTCTATCAGAGACATTGTTT
This sequence comes from Psammomys obesus, assembly GCF_907164565.1. NCBI lineage: Eukaryota > Metazoa > Chordata > Mammalia > Rodentia > Muridae > Psammomys > Psammomys obesus. The sequence continues at coordinate 6,408,638 of NW_026591872.1, forward strand.
CTTTGTTTAATTTCTGTTTTGTTGATCTGTCCTTTGTGGAGAGTGGGGTGTTGAAGTCTCCCACTATTAATGTGTGGGGATCTATATGTGATTTAAATTTTATCAATGTTTCTTTTACAAATGTGGGTGCCCTTGTATTTGGGGCATAGATGTTCAGGATTGTGATGTCTTCCTGGTGGAATTTTACCTTGATGAGTATGAAGTGTCCTTCCTCATCTCTTTTTATTAATTTGGGTTGAAAGTCTATTTTATCAGATATTAGAATGGCTACTCCTGCTTGCATCTTGGGTCCATTTGCTTGGAAAGCCGTCTTCCAACCTTTTATCCTCAGGTTATGTCTATCTTTGTGCCTTAGGTGTGTTTCTTGTATGCAACAGATTTTTGGGTCTTGTTTATGCATCCATTCTGTTAATCTGTGTCTTTTTACTGGAGAGTTGAGTCCATTGATGTTTAGAGAGATTAATGACCAGTGGTTGTTAGATCCTTTGATTTTGATGTTGGCTGTGTTCTTAAGGTTGTGTGCTTGGTTGCTTTTGGTTTTACTGTAGTGAGGTTAATTATTTCTTGTGTTTTCTTGAAATTAGCTAGTTTTCTTGGGTTGTATTTTCCCTTTCAGTGTCTTCTGTAATGCTGGATTTGTGTGTAGGTATTGTTGAAATTAGTTTTTTCATTGAATATCTTGCTTTCTCCGTCTATGAGGACTGAGAGTTTTTCAGGGTATAGTAGCCTGGGCTGACATCTGTGTTCTCTTAGGGTCTGCATGATATCCATCCAGACCCTTCTAGCTTTCATAGTCTCTGTTGAAAAGTCAGGTGTGATTCTAATGGGTTTGCCATTATATGTTACTTGGCCTTTTTCCCTTGCAGCTTTTAGTATTTTTTCTTTATTCGGTATACTTACTGTTTTGATTATTATGTGGCAGGAGGATTTTCTTTTCTGGTCAAATTTGTTGGGTGTTCTGTAGGCCTCTTGTATTCTTATTGGCCTCTCCTTTAACTTGGGGGAAATTTTCTTCAATGATTTTGTTGAAAATATTTTCTGGGCCTTGGAGAAGGGAGTCTTCTTTTTCCTCTATACCTATTATTCTTAGGTTTTGTCTTTTCATATTGTCTTGAATTTCTTGGATGGTCTGTGTCAGGAATTTTTTGGATTTAACATTTTCTTTGACAGATACATCGATTTTTTTCATTGTATCTTCTACACCTGAGATTCTTTCTTCCATCTCTTGGAGTCTGCTGATTATGCTTACCTCTGTAGTTCCTGTTTTCTTCCCTAAATTCTTCCTCTCCATTATTTCCTCTATTTGTGTTTTCTTCAATTTTTCCAGTTCTATCTATAGGTCTTGAGTTGTTTTGTTTACTTCCTTCCCATGTTTGATTGTATTTTCCTGTTTTTCTTTTAGTTCCTTCAACTCTGTTTCTTTTACTTCTTTTAGTGATTTAATTATTTCTTCTCTGAAGGCCGCAAGCTCTTTGGCTGCATCTTCCCGTATTTCTTCAAGGATGGCCATAATCTGCTTGTCTTTAACTTCCTCCATTTCTTTACGGATAGTCATGATCTGTTTGGTTTTATTTTCCTCTAATTCTTTACTTATTTTATTTTGTTTCCTCTATTATCCTCTTCATCAGCATAGATGTAAGGTCATCTTCTTGATTTTCTATTATGCTGTGATGTCCAGGGCTGTTCGCCCCTAGGTGGCTGGGTTCTGGAGATGCCATATTGCTCTGTCTCTTGTTGGTTGAGCTTTTATGCTGACCTCTACCCATTGGGCTGTTTTACGTGTTGGCTGTTAGTTTCTGTGCTTCCTTGGGATCTTGTGGTGGAGAGAATCCCCTTGGCAGGAAGATGGTTTTTATTGAAGGAAGCCTTCTCAGCTTTTTGGGTATAGCCACTGGATGGCTGTTGTTTTTCAGGAGTTGCCTCTGCTCACCTCAGGGATAGAGACCTGAGTGGTAACTGTGGTCCTTGTTTGTCTAGAGTGTTCTCCTCTTGCCTGGGCAAGCCCTGAAGACAGCTGCCCTGCTTCTGGGTTTCTGGGAATCCCCTTGGCCGGAAGATGATTTTTCCTGAAGGGGTCCTCCTCTGCTTTTTTTGTATGGTCACTGTATGGCCAGTGTTTCTCAGGAATTGCCACTGCTCCCATCAGGTGTATAGACCTGAGTAGTAGTTGTGCTCTTTGTTAGGCAGGGGGGGGGGGGGTCTCCTCTTACCTGTAGAAGTTCTCAAAACAGCTGCCCCACTGCTGGGTTTCTTGTTATAAATTTAGTGAGCTCCTGCTGTTGTTACAGTTTTCCAGGTACAGTCCTCTTGATGAACCTGCTGATTCCCTAGCTGTGGGGTTTTCTCCCAACAGGAAAACTCAGTCTTTTATCCTGGAGCACACAGTTCTGTCCAGAAAAGTGAGAGGAGTGCCCAGTAAGTCTCTGGGCCAGAGGCTGAGTGCTCTGCTCTGGGCTTGGAGAATGTGCACCTAGGTAGAGTTGGTGCCTGGGGGTGCCGCTCTGGTCTGGAGGCTGGTAACTGTGGGTTCCACTCTGGTCTGAAGGCTGGGTGCCTCAGTCTGGACCAGAAGCTGTGTGTTCCTGTCTGGGATGTCGGCTGCGGGCACTGCTCTGGTCCGGATGCTGTGGGTGCAGCCCTCTTGAAGGACCAGGGATTCCCACAGTTTTGTCAGTCTAGCTAGGGATAACTGGTTGAACCTCTGCACAGTATCTGAGGGCTGCTGTAATGGCTCTCTGGCTTTTGTAGATCTGAGGATGCAGCTGTGTGTCCCAGTGCCCTAGGGGTACTCAATAATGGCGGCTGAGCACAGCGCTCCTGCCTGCAGTAGAAAGTTAGAGCCTAGAGTCTGTGTGAATCCAGAAAGTCTTTTGGTACTGTATGTCCTGAGCGTTAGACCTGATTATCCCCCCGTTGTGGGGTTTCCTCCTGCCAAGGACACCCAGTCTTTGCTTTGGAGACCGCCGTACTATCTGGGGTAGCGAGTAGAACCCACAGGCAGAGACAGCCGCCCGTGGCTCCCCCTTTCTGGCTGTTGGGAGCCTGGGCATCTGCCTGAACTGGGTAATTTTCCAGAGACCTTTTAGAGGTGGTGGTATCAGCTGAGTGCTCTGAGATCAGACCAGCCCTTTCCCTCCCTGTGGGTTTGCACCCGACAGTGAAACTCAGTCTGTGGTGCCCTGGGGCCCACAGTTTTATCTGAGGTGGTGAATCAGGCATGCAGGCAAGGCTCTGTGACAGACCTGGGTCCCTGGCTCTGGCTCTGGGCTGGCTTCTGGGGCGCCTGTGGAACCCGAGTCTTTTCCAGGGGATGTCTGGGTGACCTAAGGTCAGTCCCAATCGTTTCTTGCTCTATGGGGTTATCTCTCAACTGGAAAATCCAGTCTGTGATGTTGTGGGCCCACAGTTCAGTCTGGGACAGTGACCAGATCACACTGGCATGTTGCTCTGGGCTGGGGCTGGCAACCAAGCGCCCGGCGGAACCGGGATCTCTTCCATGGTTTAGCTGGGTGAGTTAAAACTGATTGAATCCCCCACCATGAGGTATCCTCTCACCTGGGAAACACAATCACTTGTGTTTTATGGCTGCCAGTTCTCATTGCTGGTCACTATGCCAATCCTGCTGTGCTGCTACTCAGAATGAGAGTCCTCCCGGCACCGCCATCTTGCCCTGCCTTCCCTTATAATAATTTTTATACTAATTTTTTTTTTTTGTTAATTTTGTGTACAGCCACATTGGTGAAGGTGTTTATTAGCTGTAGGAGTTCCCTGGTAGAATTTTTAGGGTCACTCAGAACAAAATGACAGCCTCTCCTTTCTTATGATCTTAATCTATCAGATCACATCAGGAGGGCTGCACTGTCATCTTCTGTGGCCTGGCAAGGCTGCTCCCCACTCAGGGGTAGGTGATCCAAGAACAGGTCAATCAGATTATGTCAGAGGCAGTTCCTTTTCCCATTACTATGTAATCCACTTGGACACTCAACTGCCATGGACTACATCTGTGCAGGGGTTCTAGGTTATCTCAATGCCTGGTAATTGGTTGGAGTATGAGTCTCTGGGAAGACCCCTGTGTTAAAATTTTCTGGTTCTGTTGCTCTCCTTGTGGATCTCTTATCTTCTCCAGACAGTCTGCAGGGCAGAGCCTTTCAGGGACCCTCTGTGGCAGGTTCTTAGGTTGTTTCCTGTTTTCTTCTTCTTCTGATCTCCATCCTCTTTGCCTTCAGGAATGGGAATTAAGCGTTTTAGTCAAGGTCCTCTCTCTTGATTAGTTTCTTTAAAAGTACAGATTTTAGTAGGTTTATCTTATGTTGTATGTCTATATGAGTGAGTATATACCATGTGTGTCTTTTTGCTTCTGGGACAGCTCACTCAGGATGATCCTTTCCAAGTCCCACCATTTACCTGCAAATTTCATGATTTTTTTTAATTTTTCATTACTGAATAATATTGCATTGTGTAGATGTACCACAATTTCAGCATCCATTCTTCAGTTGAGGGGCATCTGGGCTGTTTCCACCTTCTGGCTATTACAAATAAAGCTGCTACAAACATGGTTGAGCAAATGTCCTTTTTGTGTACTTGAGCCCCTATTAGATATATGCCTAGGAGTAATTTAGCTGGATCTTGAGGAAGCACTATTCCAACTTGTCTGAGAAAGCACCAGATTGACTTCCAGAGAGGTTGTACAAGTTTACATTCCCACCATCAGTGCAGGAGGTTCCCCTTTCTCCACAACCTCTTCAGCATGTGTTGTCAGTTGAGTTTTTCATCTTGGCCATGATGGGTGTAAGGTGAAATCTCATGGTCGTTTTAATTTGCATTTCCCTAATGGATAATGACGTTGAGCATTTCTTTAAATGTTTCTCTGCCATTTGATATTCCTCTACAGACAGTTCTTTGTTTAGCTCTGTTCCCCTTTTTTTAAATTGGATTTTTTGGTTTGCTGCTTTTCAGATTCTTTATTTATTAATATATACCTGATATTAGCCCTCTTTCAGATAAAGGGTTGGTGAAGATTTTTTCCCCATCTGTTGGCAGTCATTTTGTTTTGATGATGGTGTCCTTTGATTTACAGAAGCTTTTCAATTTCATAAGATTCCATTTATTGATTGTTGCTCTTAGAGCCTGTGCTGTTGATGTTCTGTTCAGGAAGTTGTCTCCTGTGCCAATGAGTTCAAGGATATTACCCACTATTTCTTCTAACCGATTTAATGTGTCTGGTTTTATGTTGAGGTCTTTGATCCACTTGGACTTCAGTTTTGTGCAGGGTGATAAGTATGGATCTAGTTTCATTTTTCTACATGTAGACATCCAGTTAGACCAGCACCATTTGTTGAAGGTGCTATCTTTTTTTCCATTGTATGGTTTTGGCATTTTTGTCAAAGATCAGGTGTCCATAAGTGTGTGCGTTTATTTCTGGGTCCTCTTCAGTTCCATTGATCCACCATTCTGTTTCTATGCCAGTACCATGCAGTTTTTATAACTGTTGCTCTATAGTATAGCTTGAGATCAGGGATGGAGATACCTCCAGAAGATCTTTTATTGTAGAGGATTGTTTTAGCAATTCTGGGTTTCTTGTTATTCCATATGAAGTTGAGAATTTTTCTTTCCAGGCCTGTAAAGAATTGTGTTGGTAATTTGAAGGGAATTGCATTGAATCTGTAGATTGCTTTTTGTAAGATGGCCATTTTTACTATGTTAATCTTGCCAAGCCATGAGCATGGGAGTTCTTTCCATCTTCTTATATCTTCTAATTCTTTCTTCAGAGACTTGAAATTTTTTTCATACAACTCTTTGACTTGCTTGGTTAGGGCTACACCGAGGTATTTTATGGCATTTGTGGCTATTGTGAAGGATGTTGTTTTCCTAATTTCTTTCTCAGCCCTTTTGTCTTTTGTATACAGAAGGGCTACTGATCTTTTGGAGTTAATTTTGTATCTTGCCCCTTTGCTGAAGGTGTTTGTCAGCTGTAGGAGTTCCTGGGTAGAGTTTTTGGGGTCACTCATGTATACTATCATATCATCTACAAATAGTGATACTTTGACATCTTCCTTTCCAATTTGTATCCCCTTGATCACTTTCAACTGTCTTATTACTCTAGCAAGGACTTCCAGGACCATGTTGAAGAGATATGGAGATAGAGGGCAGCCTTGTCTTGTCCCTGATTTCAGTGGGATTGCTTTAAGTTTCTCTCCATTTCGTTTGATGTTGACTATGGGCTTGCTGTATATTGCCTTTACTATGTTAGATATGTTCCTTGCATACCTCTCTATCCAAATCTTTAAACGTGAATGGATGTTGGATTTTGTCCAATGCTTTTTCAGCATGTAAGGAGATTGTCATGTGTTTTATTTTTTCTTTCAGTTTATTCATTTGGTGCATGATATTGATTGATTTCTGTATATTGAACCACCCCTGCATACCTGGGATGAAGCCTACTTGGTCATAGTAGATGATATCTTTGATGTTTTCTTGGATTCTGTTTGGAAGTATTTTGTTGAGTATTTTTGCATCAATGTTCATAAGTAAAATTGGCCTGAAATTTTCTTTTTCTGTTGGGTCTTTGTGAGGTTTAGGTACCAAGGTGACTGTGGCTTCATAGAATGAGTTTGATACTCTTCCTTCTGTTTTTATTTTGTAGAATAATTTCAAAATTATTGCTGTTAGCTCTTCTTTGAAGGTCTGGTAGAATTCTACTCTGAAACCATCTGGTCCTGGGCATTTTTTTGGATCAGAGACTATTTTCTTAGGGGATATAGGACTATTTAATTGATTTACCTGGTCTTGATTCAGGTTTGGTAAGTGGCATCTATCAAGAAAATTGTCAATTTCATTTAGATTTTCAAATTTTGTGGCATATAGGCTTTTGAAGTAAAGCCTAATGATTGTTTGGTTTTCCTCATTGTCTGTCATTATGTCCCTCTTTTCATTTCTAATTTTGTTGATTTGGATATTGTCTCTGCCTTTTAGTTAGTTTGGCTAAGTTCTTATCTATCTTGTTGATTTTCTCAAAGAACCAGCTCTTGGTTTCATTGATTCTTTGAATTGTTTTATTTGTTTCTAATTCATTAATTTCAGTCCTGAGTTTGATTATTGCCAGCCCTCTACTCCTCTTGGGTTTGTCTGCTTCTTTTTTTCGTAGGGCTTTTAGGTGAGCCATTAAGTTGTTTGAATGAGATGTTTCGAATTTCTTCTTGAAGGCACTTAGTGCTATGAACTTTCCTCTTAGCATTGCTTTCATAGTGTCCCACTAATTTTAAGTATGTTGTGGCTTCATTTTCATTGAATTTTGGGAAGACTTTAATTTCTTTCTTTATTTCTTCCCTGACCCAGCTGTCATTGAGTAGAGAGATGTTTAGTTTCCATGTGTGTGTAAGCTTTTCCTTATTTTTGTAGTTGTGGTGGTCCATGGCAGTCAGATAAGATACAAAAGGTTATTTCAATATTTGTGTCAGTTGAGGCTTGCTTTGAAACCAACGAAATGGTCTATTTGGGAGAAGATTACATGAGGTACTGAGAAGAAGATAAGTTCTTTTGTGTTTGGGTGAGAGGTTCTGTAGATGTCTGTTAGGTCCATTTGATTTACAACTTCTTTGAATCATTGTTTCTTTGTTTAATATCTGTTATGTTGGCCTTTCCTTTTTTGAGAGTGTGGTGTTGAAGTCTCTCACTATTAATTTTTGGGAATCTATGTGTGGTTTCAGTTTTATTAATTTTTCCTTTACAAATATGTTTGCTCTTGTATTTGGGGCATAGACGTTCAGAACTGTCATGTCTTCTTGGTGGAATTTTTCTTTAATTAGTATGAAATGACCTTCCCCATCTATTTCTATTAATTTTGGTTGAAAATATATTTTATTAGATATTAGAATGGCTACTCGTGCTTTCTTTTGGGTCCATTTGCTTGGAAAACTGTCTTCCAGCCCTTTGCTCTCTAGTAATGTCTATCTTCATGACTTAGTTGTGTTTCTTGTATGCAACACATTATTGGATCTTGTTTACGTATCCATTCTGATAGTCTGCATCTTTTTTTTACATTTTTTTCTTTATTAATTACACTTTATTCCCTTTTTATCACCCTGTGGTTCCCTCCCTCCTCCCGTCCCTATCCCTCCCTTCCTCCACCCTTTGCCTGCATGCCCCTCTGCAAGTCCACTGATAGGGGAGGTCTTCTTTTCTTTCCTTATGATCCTAGTCAATTAGGTCTCATCAGGAGTTGGCTGCATTGTCTTCTTCTGTGGCCTGGTAATGCTGCTTCCCCCTCAGGGGGAGCTAATTAAAGAGCACTCCAATCAGTTCATGTCAGAGACAGTTCCTGTTCCTATTACTATGGAACCCACTTGGACACTGAACTGCCATGGGCTGCATCTGTGCAGGGGTCTTAGGGTATCTCTATGCATGGGCCTTGGATGGAGTATTAGTCTCAGGAAAGACCCCTGTGTTCAGATTTTTTGGTTCTGTTGCTTTCCTTGTGGAGTTCCTCTTCTCTCCAGATCTTACTGTTTCCCACTTCTTTCATTAGATTCCTTGCACTCTGCCCAAAGGTTGCCCATAAGCCTCAGCAACTGCATTGACAGTCTGCAGGGCAGAGCTTTTCTGAGGTCCTCTGTGTCAGCCTCCTGGCTTGTTCCCTCTTTTCTCCTTCTTCTGATGTCCAACCTCTTTGCCTTTCTAGATAGGAATTGATAATTTTAGCAAGAGTTCTCCCTCTTGATTAGTTTCTTTAGGTGTACAGATTTTAGTAGGTTTATCCTACATTATATGTTTATATGAGTGAGTATATACCATGTGCATCTTTCTGCTTCTTGGATAGCTCACTCAGGATGATCTTTTCGAGATCCCACCATTTACATGCAAATTTCATGATTTCCTTGTTTTTTATTGCTGGGTAATATTCCATTGTGTAGATATACCACAATTTGTGCATCCATTCTTCAGTTGAAGGGCTGTTTCCAGCTTCTGGCTATTACAAATAAGGCTGCTACAAACATGGTTGAACAAATTTCCTTATTGTGTACTTGAGAAGCTTTTGGATATATGCTTAGGAGTGGTATAGCTGGATCTTGAGGAAGCATTATTCCTAGTTGTCTGAGAAAGTGCCAGATTGCTTTCCAGAGTCGGTGTACAAGTTTACATTCCCACCAGCAGTAGAGGAGGGTTCCCCTTTCTCCATAACCTCTCCAGCATGTGTTGTCTCTTGAGTTTTTTATCTTAGCCATTCTGATGGGTGGGTGTAAGGTGAAATCTTAGGGTCGTTTTGATTTGCATTTTCCTAATGTCTGATATGGTTGAGACCTCAACATAAAACCAGACACACTAAACTGCTTAGAAGAAAAAGTGGGGAATACCCTTGAACTCATTGGCACAGGAGACAACTTCCTGAACAGAACACCAACAGCACAGGCTCTAAGAGCAACAATCAATAAATGGAACCTCATGAAACTGAAAAGCTTCTGTAAAGCAAAGAACCCTGTCCTCAGAACAAAATGACAGCCTACAGACTGGGAAAGGATCTTCACCAACGCTTTATCTGACAAAGGACTAATATCCAGTATATATAAAGAACTAAAGAAGTTAAACAGCAAAAAATCAAGTAATCCAATTAAAAAATGGGGTACAGAGCTAAACAGAGAATTCTCTGGAGAGGAATATCAAATGGCAGAGAAACACTTTAAGTCTGTGTCTTTTTATTAGAGAGTTGAGTCTATTAGTGTTGAGGGAGATAAATGACCACTGGCTGTTAAATGCATTGATTTTGCTGTTGGCTGGTATAGTGTGATTGTGTGCTTGGCTACTTTACTTTTGCTGTAGTGAGGTTATTTGTTTCCTGTGTTTTCCTGAATGTAGTTAGATTTTCTGGGTTGTATTTTTCCTTCTAATATCTTCTGTAACGCTGGATTTGTGGGTATTTTCTTCTTTCTTTCTTTCTTTCTTTCTTTCTTTCTTTCTTTCTTTCTTTCTTTCCTTCTTTTCTTCCTCCCTTCCTTGCTTTTATCTTTCTTCCTTCCTTCCTTCTTTTCTTTCTTTCTTTTTTCTTTGCTAAATGAGCATGATATTAAGTTATCTTCTAATTAATTATATTTATAACCATAAACCCTCACTGTTTTCAATCATGCTCAGAAAAGCTTCCTTTTGCAGTGGATAGCAGTCAGTGGAGAAATGAATTACTGGTTGTCAAATCCTGAGACACAGTGTTCAGTCCTAAATGAGACCAATATAGTAACTCTTACACTGCTGATCATTTAGATAAATTCAAGGAACTCAAAGTGGAAAGAGCCTAAGAACTGGAGGATAGGGAATACTGCTGTGAAATGTCTTCTGGACATACCATAGTTTTGCAGTCATAAACTCACAGCACCTGTGGTTACTTGCATAATGCTTCCACAAGATCAAAACAGCCAAATCCTGGCATAGACAAAATAGATGATTTCCAGGCGCCAACATATACTGAGGAGATATTGATAGTTGATGTTTGTGGAGATAGAATTATCCTAATTGAGGATATGGCAACTGATAGGTTTTTCATACTCCTGTGGACAGCCACATAACTCTGGACACATAAACAGCAATAACTGGAGTTAGTGGTTTATCCAAAATGAAAAGACAGGAAGTTGTGAGAAAGGTATGAAGGAGGATATGGAAGTAATTGGTGGATAAATCATAGCTTGATATGATCATGTTTCATTATTCACACACAATACAAATATATGTAATCCCTCAAATAAATAAAAATTTTCTATAAATGAGACAGGTGTTCCACATAAGTGGAAAGACTGATGAAAGGCCGGGCACAGTGGTGCAGACCTGTAATCCGAGCATTTTGGAGGTAGAGGCAGGCTGATCTCTTTCAGTTCAAGGCAAGCCTATTCTAGAATGTTAGTCCAGGACAATCAAGATTACACAGAGAAACACTATGTTAAAAAAAAAAAAGTTAATCAGTGTGGAACTCTAGACAAAATGGAAGTAAAATTTTCTAGCTATTGCCTACATTTCAAGGAGGTTAACATAAAAAAACCACATTTTATTCAATTGCAGAAGTTGGTATAGGGCAATGAGAAGTAGCTTAGCATGTGTTTCTTGGTTTATGGTCCTTTATTCAAGGTAAAAATATTATTTCCTCATTTGCAACATAAAGCTTCCATACCTTTGAATTTCTCTTATGGACTTTCTTGTCTGATATAAATTTAACCCTGGTATTACACACACATATATGTATAACTTTATACACACACACACACACACACACACACATATATAACTATACTTTGAAATGCAAATATATCTGTAGATTTTAATTATCTCAGAAAAAAACTAAATTTATAAATTATTTTTATAGCAATTCTGAAGGTAAGGCAGGAGTTACTAAAAACAATCTAATTGCTAAGACAATTTTTTAAAATTCATATACCTTAAAACACCTGCACAATATCTTATTCTGTTTTTAAAGGATACTGAAATATACCAAAAACTCTATGAATTCTGGTGTTTTATCTCATAACTACAATCCTAGCATATGAAGAAAGAGGATCTCTGAGAGTTCATGACCAGCCTGGGTTATGTAGAAAAATCCTGCCTCAAAAAGTTACATAGATAGGAAAATGGGGAGCAAAATCACAAAACTTGGTTAATGAAATTGTGCATATAGCTGAATAAAGTATGGATCTAACATAAAATTAAAAAGCCAATCAATTATAAGAAAAATGGGTAGCACAGTATGTTGAGACAATGAATAAAAATATACTTTAATATAATTTATGATTTTTAATATTCTTAAAGATAATGGAAGAAGCATAAATAACGTAAAGAAATTTGGAGGTAATAAAATCTCATTACACAAATTGTCAAACTCATTTTCCATGAAGAATAATACTGGTAGAGCTGGTAAGTTCATTGACTTAAAAATATTTGCAACATATAAAACAAAGGAATAGTATAAAAAACATTAAACTACTGTGAAATCCATGAGAAGATGATACAATAGATCTGTAAATAAAAAAAGATCTTTAACTTATGAAAAGTTTCAAAATTATTATCAATCAAACAAAAATATATTGAAACACTGATGAAGTTTATCAATTCAATTTGACATGTTTAATGTAATATGTTATTGAAGAAGTAAGCAGACATTTGGATGGCCTCTTAATGAAGTTTATTTGATACTTAATAATATCTAGTACATATTATTTAATCTACCAAATTAAATTAAGGAAAATATTTTATAAAAATGTGCAAATAATTGCACATGGATTTCTACTGAAAATACTTTAATCTTTTTTTATTATTTCAAGGTTTTTATGGTACCATAATTGTTTTAAAATTATGGTACCAAAATTGTTTTATTTTTATATTAAATGCATTGGTGTTTTGCCTACATGGATATCTCTGGAGGATGCTGGATCCTAGAGTCACAGACAGTTGTGAGATGTCATGTGGGTTTCGGGAATTGAACCCAGTCCTCTGAAAGAGCAGTCAAGTGTGCTTAACTGCTGAACCATCTTTCCAGCCAAGGTACTATTACCTTTAAGAGAATATTATTGAAAACAACTTTCACCTGGAAATACAGTAATGAAGGAGTTTCTGTACATCCATAGATTGAAATATTGTGTAGCTACTTTTAAATAAGACAGACCTTAGGTTATTAGTATATCATTTTGGTATAAATTTAAGTGGAAAATGAGAGTTTTGAAGTCATGCATATAACATAATCAACTTCAAGAAAGGACATTTGTGGGGACGACAAGATGTCGGTGCCAGGAGAACACAGCATCTGAGGAGCAGGACATTTCCTGTACAGCGACAAAGAGGGTGAATCCTGGGCCCTAAAACAACAGTGATCATGTTTCCCAGATGAGAGGAAACCCCCACTGCATGGGAATCAGTCAGGTCCACTCTCAGGTCCCTCAGCCAGAACCCAGAAGAGATCCCCGGTCACCCAGTTACTAGGTCCCCAGACCAGAGCCACATGCCTGCATGTCCAGATCACCTTCCCAGGGTGATCAGTGGGCACAAAAAACACAAGAGACTGGGAGTCCCTGTTGCAAGAGAACTCCACAGGGAAGGAAGGACAAGGTACTGAGTTGGGTCACCCCGTCTTTCCCTGGAAAAAATCTCACAGACCAGCGGGTACCAGCTGCCATCACTGAACAGGGTTACACCCACAGACTCAGACAGTCACTGTGCACCAGCTATCTGGCACAGACTGAGCTCTGCACCCCAGGGCAAAAAACACACTGGGAGTCCCTGTTGTAAGAGAACTCCACAGGGAAGGAAAGTACTGATTTGGGACACCCAGTCTTTCCCTGGAAAATGTCTCGCAGACAGGCAGGTATGAGCCGCCATCACTGAACTGGACTCCAGCCAAAGGCACAAACAGCTGATGCACGCCAGCTCTCCAGATGTGTGCCCCAGGGCAACAGAGACTGGGAGTCACTATCCAGAGAAATCCTCACAGGGAACGAAGCAAAGGGGACCCAAAGTTGACTTAGGCCGCCCAATATATCCCTGGAATAGGTCCCGCAGACTGGCCAAACCCAGGGGCCTACTGTGCTCCAGATAGCCTGCTGTTACCAGGAGAGCAGTACACACCCACCACAGATTACCACTTGGGTACTGGGACATACAGCCCGGCCGTCAGACCTACAAAAGCCCAGGATCCCCAAGATCAACCCACAGATTCTGCTCGAAGGTGCGTTAGTTATCTCTAACAAAACTGACCAAACCATGGGACACACAGGTTACAGCAACAGATCACTAAATCTATAGCAAGAAACCCAGAAGCAGGGCAGCTGTCTCCAGGGCTTACTCAGGCAAGAGGAGAACACTCTAGATGAACAAGGACCACAGTAACGACTCAGGTCTCTATCCCTGAGGTGAGCAGAGGCAACTCCTGAAAAATGCCAGCCGTCCAGTGGCTATACCCAAAAAGTTGAGAAGGCTTCCTTCAGAAAAAAACCATCTTCCTGCCAAGGGGATTCTCTCCACCACAAGATCCCCAGGAACCACCAGAAACTAACACCAAACACCTAAGATAGCCCAATGGGTAGAGGCCAGCATAAAAGCTCAACTAACAAAAGAAAGAGCAATATGGCATCTACAGAACCCAGTTATTCAGGAGGAAGTAGCCCTGGACACCCCAGATTAACTGAATTCCAAGATGACCTAACAACTATGCTCATGAAGAGGATAACAGAGGAAACAAATAAAATATGTAAAGACCTAGAAGAAGATAAACTCAAACAGATTATGGCCATCCATAAAGAAAGAGAGGAAGTTGTAGCCAAATAGTTTGTGGCCTTTAGAGAGGAAATGCTTAAATCACTGAATGAATTAAAAGAAACAGAGGATTGATCAAACAAACAGCTTGTTCAAAATACTTGCAAACCAAATACAAGAACACATCAAATATATTATCCACTATGACCAAGTAGGCTTCATCCCAGGTATGAAAGGGTGGTTCACTATATGGAAATCCATCAATGTGATCCACTATATTAACAAACTGAAAGAAAAAAAAAAAAACACATGATAATTTCCCTAGATGCTGAAAAAGCATTTGACAAAATCCAACATTCATTTGTGTTTAAAGTATTGGAGAGATCAGGGATACAAGGCACACATCTAAACATAGTAAAGGCGACATACAGCAAGCCTATAGCCAACATCAAACTGAACAGAGAGAAACTTAAAACAATCCCACTGAAATCAAGGACAAGACAAGGCTGCCCACTCTCTCTATATCTCTTCAATATAGTTCTGGAAGTCCTTGCTAGAGCAATAAGACAGTTGAAGGAGATCAAGGGGTTACAAATTGGAGAGGAAGAAGTCAAATTATCACTATTTGCAAATGATATGGTAGTATACATGAGTGACCCCAAAAACTCTACCAGGGAACTCCTACAGATGATAAACACCTTCAGCAAAGTGGCTGGATACAAGATTAACTCTAAAAATCAGTATCACTCCTGTATACAAAGGACAAAAGGGCTAAGAAAGAAATTAGAGAAAAAAAACACCCTTCACAATAGCCACAAATGGCATAAAGTACCTTGGTGTAACCCTAACCAAGCAAGTCAAAGAGTTGTATGAAAAAAATTTCAAGTCTCTGAAGAAAGAATTAGAAGAAGATATCAGAAGATGGAAAGATCTCCCATGCTCATGGCTTGGCAGGATTAACATAGTAAAAATGGCCACCTTACAAAAAGCAATCTACAGATTTAATGCAATTACCATCAAATTACCAACACAATTCTTTACAGACCTGGAAAGAAAAATTCTCAACTTCGTATGGAATAACAAGAAACCGAGAATTGCTAAAACAATCCTCTACAATAAAAGATCTTCTGGAGGTATCTCCATCCCTGATCTCAAGCTGTACTATAGAGCAACAGTTATAAAAACTGCATGGTACTGGCATAGAAACAGAATGGTGGATCAATGAAACCAAACAGAAAACCCAGAAATAAACCCACACACTTATGGACAACTGATTTTTGACAAAGATGCCCAAACCATACAATGGAAAAAAGATAGCATCTTCAAAAAATGGTGCTGGTCCAACTGGATGTAGAAAAATATGTATAAAAATGTATACACATGTATAAACATGTAGAAAAATAAAAATAGATCCATACTTATCACCCTGCACAAAACTGAAGTCCAAGTGGATCAAAGACCTCAACATAAAACCAGACACATTAAATCGGCTAGAAAAAAAAATGGGGAATACACTAGAACTCATTGATACAGGCAAAAACTTCCTGAACAGAACCACAACAGCACAGGCTCTAAGAGCAACAATCAATAAATGGAACATCATGAAACTGAAAAACTTCTGTAAAGCAAAGGACACTGTCATCAAAACAAAGCGACTGCCTACAGATTGGGAAAGAATCACACCAACCCTTTATCTAACAGAGGACTCACATCCAGTATATATAAAGAACTAAAGAAGCTGAAAAGCAGCAAACCAAGTAATCCACTTAAAAATGAGGAACAGAGCTAAACAGAGAACTCTCTGTAGAGGAATATCGAATGGCAGAGAAGCACTTAAAGAAATGCTCAACCTCATTAGCCATTAGAGAAATGAAAATCAAAACAACCCTGAGATTTTACCTTACACCCATCAGAATGGCCAAGATCAAAAACTCAAGTGACATCACATGCTGAAGAGGTTGTGGAAAAAGAGGAACCCTTCTCCACTGCTGGTGGGAATGTAAACTTGTACAACCACTCTGGAAATTAATCTGGCATTTTCTCAGACAAGTAGGAATAGCGCTTCCTCAAGATCCAGGCATACTACTCCTAGGTATATATCCAAAAGAGGCTCAAGTACACAAAAAGGACATTTGCTCAACCATGTTTGTAGCAGGTTTATTTGTAATAGCCAGAAGCTGGAAACATCCCAGATGCCCCTCCACTGAAGAAGGAATGCAGAAACTGTGTTACATCTATACAATGGAGTATTGCTCAGCAATGAAAAAGAAGGAAATCATGAAATTTGCAGGTAAATGGTGGGACCTAGAAAAGATCACCCTGAGTGAGTTTTCCCAGAAGCAAAAAGACACACATAGTATATAATCTCTCATGTAAATATACAACATAGAATAAACCCACTAAAATCTGTACATCTAAACAAACTAAGCAAAACAGAGGACCCTAACTAAAATGTTCAATCCTCATCCTGAAAGGCAAAGAGGATGGACATCAGAAGAAAAAGAAAATAGGAAACAACCTCGGAACCTGCTACAGAGGGCCTCTGAAAGCAAGAAGAAACAGGAAACAACCTTGGAACCTGCCAAAGAGGGCCTCGGAAAGCCTCTGCAGTATAGAATGGCAAAGCAGATGCTGAGTCTGATGGCCAACTGATGGGCAGAGTGAATGGAATGTTATGTAAGAAGTGGGAAATAGTAAGAGCTGGAGGGGACGGGAACTCCACAAGGAGAGCAACAGAACAAGATAATTTGAACACAGGGAACTTCCCAGAGACTCATTCTCCAACCAAGGACTATTCGTGGAGATAACCTAGAACCCCTGCACAGATGTAGCCCATGGCAGTTCAGTGTCCAAGTGGGTTACATAGTAATGGGAAGAGGGACTGCCTCTGACATAATCTGATAGGCCTGTTCTTTGATCACTTCCCCCTAAGGGGGGAGCAGCCTTACCAGGCCACAGTAGCGGACAATGCAGCCACTTTTGATGAGAACTGATAGACTAAGATCAGAAAGAAGAGGAGAACCTCCCCTATCAGTGGACTTGGGGAGGGGCATGCATGCAGAAAGGGGAGGGAGGGTGGGATCAGGAGGGGAGAAGGGAGGGGCTTATGAGGGGATACAAAATGAATAAAGTGTAATTAATAAAAAATTTAAAAAAACATAAAATTATAAAAAAAATGCTCAACATTCTTAGTCATCAGGGAAATGCAAATCAAAACAACCCTGAGATTTCACCTTAGACCCATCAGAATGGCTAAGATAAAAAACGCAAGTGACAGCACATGCTGAAGAGGATGTGGAGAAAGGGGAAACCTCCTCCACTGCTTGTGGGAATGTAAACTTGTACAAGCACTCTGGAAAACAATCTGGCACTTTCTCAGACAATTAGGAATAGTGCTTCCTCAAGATCCAGCTATACCACTCCTAGGATATATTCAAAAGATGCTCAAGTATACGACAAGGACATTTGTTCAACCATGTTTGTATCCGCTGTATTTGTAATAGCCAGAAGCTGGAAACAATCCAGATGCCCCTCAACTGAGGAATGGATACAGAAATTGTGATACATCTACACAATGGAATATTACTCAGCAAAAAAAAAAAAAAAAAAAAAAAACAAGGAAATTATGAAATTTGCAGGCAAATGGTGTGAACTGGAAAAGATCATCTGAGTGAGGTATCTCAGAAGCAGAAAGACACACGGGGTATAAACTCACTCATAAGTGGATATTAGACATATAATAAGGATAAATACACTAAAATTTGTACACCTAAAGAATCTAATCAAGAAGGATGATTCTGTCTAAGATGCTCAATCCCCATTCAGAAAGGCAAAGAGGATGGACATTAGAAGAGTGAGAAAACAGGGAACAGGACAGGAGGAGCCTACCACAGAGGGCCTCTGAAAGGCTCTACCCTGCAGGGTATCGAAACAGATGCTGACACTTATGGCCAAACTTTGGGCAGAGTGCTGGGAATCTTATGAAAGAAGTGGGAAATAGTAAGATCTGGAGAGGATAGGATCTCCACAAGGAGAGCAACAGAAGCAAGAAATTTTGTCAGAGGGGTCTTTTCTGAGAATGTTACTCCAACAAAGGACCATGCATGGAAATAACCTAGAAGTCCTGCACAGATGTTGCCCATGGCAGTTCAGTGTCCAAATGGGTTATATAGTAATGGGAATAGGGACTGTATCTGACATGAACTGCTCTTTGATCACCTCCCCCTGAGGGGGAAGCAGCCTTATCAGGCCACTGTGGAAGACAATGCAGCCACTCCTGATGAGACCTGTTAGACTAGGATCGGAAGGAAAGAGAAGAGGACCTCCTCTATCAGTGGACTTGGGAAGGGTATGGGTGGAGAATAGGGAGAAAAGGTGGGATTAGGAGGGGGAAAGGGAGGGAGCTACAGGGGGAAAACAAATTTAATAAATTGTAATTAATAAAAATTAAAAAGAAAAAGAAAGAAAGAATAATTCTCCAAGCAAAAACAGATTATACATTAGTGCCTATAAAGTCGACATCTATGGTCTTATTTATTTATCTATCTATCTATCTATCTATCTATCTATCTATCTATCTATCTATCTATTTATTTGGTCAGTGTTTCTCTGTATAACTTTAGCTGTCTTGGACTTGCTTTGTAGACTAGACTAGCCTCAAACACAAAGAGATCCTTCTGCCTCTGCTTCCCTGACAGCCATGGGTTTTCAATTAAGCATGAAATTCCCTGCTTCACAACACTCCTCAAATCTGATAAGCAGTTAGTTACCTTATAACTGTTTGGTCACTACCACCTCAATAGTCATTGCTTGCCTGGGAGTTTGGTACTAAAACCTGCATGGTCCAGTTCTGGGTAAGAAAGCTGATGTCCGATCCTCAAAGGTGACAGCAGCTAGTGTGCAGCTTAGCTAAGGGGGAGAGGACCTGCAACATGGAAATTGGTGAGTGAAGGGGCTGATCAACCCAGAACAGAGTTATCTAGACTTCCAAGAAGAAAGAGACTAACCATGATCTGAGTCCATCTAGAATCAGGTCACGTCAGACTCCTCCGGGAGGAGACACCCCGAGAGGTGATCCCCAGGCACTTCTCCACACCCAACACCTTATTCCCTCTTCGGAGGAGGCAGGAGGCATCCAGTAGAATCAGCCACAGACCAAACACACTGCCTGTACCCCAGCCCCAGTGAGACCTGCAGCTCCCACCAAAAAAAAAAAAAAAAAAAAAAAAAATCCGAGATCGAGGCTGAGAAAATTCAATCCTTTCGAGCACTCCCCCGAAATGAGAATGCCTCTACAACCCTGCTGTGACAGAGCAGAAGGATAGAGAGGGGCACAGCGGCTTCACAGCGCCTGAACCCTAGTGCTGCCGGCTGCTCCTAGCAAACAAACTTCAGCTCGGGATCTGGGACTGTGGTCATTCAACATATCCTGAGAATCTCCCGGGTGCAGTGCAATAAGGACTAGCATCAAGTCCTAGCACCGGCGGCCCCCCTGGCCCCTGGCAGAGAAACCCCATCTCAGGATTGGGACTGAGAAGTCCCAACTGCTCCTGGCACTCCCCTGAGAGTGCCGTCATAAGCTTGCCCAAGCAGAGGGGAAGGACAGAGAGGCAGCCTGCCACAGGACACAACACTCCCTTTCCAGCTCACCCAGGGGTCCCTGGCAGAGAAACCTGAGTTCTGGATCTGAGGACACTCAACCCTAACTGGTACTCTCCGGAATCAGCAAACGTAGGCTCTACCGCCAGGCTGCTTCTGGCAGAGAGATCTGAGCCCGGGATCTGGGATTGAGAAAACTCAACCCAACTCTTTCCCGCGCTACCCAGGGAACAGCCAAAAAAAACCCTCCTGGCAGAGGGAAAGGACAGAGAGGCAGCACACAGGACAGGTGGACACTTAGTCCTGCTGCCACAGTGCCACGGAGCTGACTGTTAGCCTACCCGCACATTCTCTGCAGCAGGAACAAATCGGAGAGTAAAGAGCAAAGGGAACCCCTGTGCATTCAAACTGGTCCTGCAAGAGATTGAGTGAGCCTTCTAGGGAGAGTTTGCCCCAGAACCAGGGCCTCTCCTTACAAGCAAACAGATGAGATCCCTGCAACCCACACCCCTAATGTGGGCATCATAGGGATTCTTGGGAAAGCAACCCCAATGCTCAAGCTTCTGCCTTGTGGGTCCACCAGTGTAATCCAGGTAAATAACTGCGTACTAGTTTGGCCTGTAGGACACTGCAATAGTCAGAGAATCCACGCATGCACACTGCACATGCGAAAAGGGCCAGCATCACTTTCCTTACTTAGGCAAAACTGAAACCACAATGCACACTACCAAACCAGTGAACCTCTCACCTTCCTGAAAAAACAGTCCAGAAAACAGAAAGAGATGATCATAGCCTGAACTACAAACTCGAGGAACAAACAGTGAGGGTTATAAATAGCCAGATGGCTAGAGGCAGACATAAGAACACATCCAACAAAAATCAGGACATAATGACCTCACCAACAACCCCACAAACCAATGGACACTTCAACTCACTAGATATACAAGAAAACGACCTCAAAACTATGTTTCTCCAGCTATTACAGACCCATAAAGATGAAATGAACAAGGCTCTCAGAGAAATAGCCAAAGAAATTGAGACAAACAAAGAGGAAATAAATAAAGCTCTTGGAGAAAAAATCACGAAAGGTGAGGCAAACAAAGAGGAAATAAACAAAGCCCTCAAAGAAATGTCCACACAAATGAAGGCAAATAAAGAAGAAATAAACAAAGCTCTCATAGAAATACAGGCAAATACAGCTAGAGAAGTAGAGACACAATAAGTGTTATATAGAGAGGAAACGGACAAAAAAACAGAAGCCGTCATTAAAAAGCAGGACTCCATCTTCAAACAGATGAAGGAAATGGTGCAAGACATAAAAAAGAATTAGAATCAATAAAGAAAACACAAATAGAGAAAAACCTGGAGCTGGAGGACATAGAGAAAAGATCAGGAACTACAAAGATAAGCATCACCAAGAGAATACAAGAGATGGAAGAAAGAAGCTCAGGAGCCGAAGACACACTTGCAGAAATTGACACCTGTCTCAAAGAAAAAATAAAATCAGAAAAGTTACAAACACAAAAAAACAAGAAATCAAGGACACCATGAAAAGACAAAATCTAAGAATAATAGGAGTAGAAGACAAAGAAAACATCAGGCTCAAAGGTCCGGAAAATATTTTCAAGAAAATTATTGAAGAAAATTTTTCCAACTTAAAGAAAGAGATGTCCATAAACATACAAGAGGCCTACAGAACACCAAGTAGACTAGACCAGAAAATAGATTCTTCACGTCACATCATAGTCAAAACACTGAACCTACAGAACAAAGAAAAAATTCTAAAAGCAGCAAGGGAAAAAGGCCAAGTAACATAAGAAGGTAGACCTATCAGAATCACACCAGATTTCTCAACAGAAACTATGAAAGCCAGAAGGGCCTGGACAGAAATCCTGCAGTCCTTAAGGGACCACAGATTCCAACACAGAATACTATAGCCAGCAAAACTTTCAATCAATATAGACGGAGAATTCAAAATATTCCACAACAAAACCAAATTTAAACAATATCTACATAGTAACCCAGCTCTGCAAAAGTTACTAGAAGGGAAACTCCAAACCAAAGAAAACAACTACATCTAAGCAAACAAAGGAAATAGATAACTACACAACAAAAAAACAAAAGTATACAAGCAATGAAACTCACATCAAAAGTAAGTAACAATTGTTGGTCTCTAGTATCTATCAACATCAACGGACTCAACTCCCCAATAAAAAGATACAGACTAACAGAACAGTTACAGAAAAAGGATCCAACATTCTGTTGCATCCAAAAAACATACCTATGCAACAAAGATAAACACTACCTCAGAGTAAAGGGCTGGAAAAAATGGTTTTCAAGCAAATGGTTCCAGAAAATAAGTTGAAGTAGCCATCCTAATATCTAATAAAATAGATTTTCAACCCAAGTTAATCAAAAAAGATAAGGAGGGCCACTATATTCTCATCAAAGAAAAAAATCCACCAAGAGGACATCACAATTTTGAATATCTATGCCCCAAATACAAGAGCACCTACATTCGTAAATGAAACAATATTAACCCTTAAATCATACATTGATACTAGTACTTAATAGTGGGAGACTTCAACACTCCACTCTACCAAGGGACAAATCAACTAGACAGAAAACAAATAGGGAAATAAAAGCACTTACAGAGTCCCTAAATCAAATGGCCCTAATAGATGTCTACAGATCTTTTTATCCAAACTCAAAAGACTATACCTTCTTTTGAGCACCGCATGGAACCTTCTCCAAAATAGACCATATAGTTGGTCATAAAGAAAGCCTCAACAGATACAAAAAGATTGAAATAATCCTTTGTATTCTATCTAACCACCATGGACTAAAGCTGGACCTCAACAACAACAGAAATAACAAAAAGCCCACACGCACATGGAAACTGAACAACTTGCTACTCAATGACAGCGGGGTTAAGGAAGAAATAAAGAAAGACATTAAAGACTTCCTAGAATTCAATGAAAATGAAGGCACAGCATGCCCAAATTTATGGGACACATTAAAAGCAGTACTCAGAGGAAAATTTATAGCACTAAGTGCCTTCAAGAAGAAATTTGTAACATCACATACAAACAACTTAATGGCCCAACTGAAAAGCCTAGAAAAAAAGCAGATACACACAAGAGGAGCAGAGGGCTGGAAATAATCAAACTCATGGTTGAAATCAATCAATTAGAAACAAATAAAACTATTCAAAGAATCAATGAAACAAAAAGCTGGTTCTTTGAGAAAATCAACAAGATAGACAAACCCTTAGCCAAACTAACTAATAAGCAGAGAGAATCTATCCAAATCAGCAAAATCAAAAATGAAAAGGGGGACATAACTGCAGACACTGAAGAAATTCAATCATTTCGTCATACTACAGAAGCCTAAAATTTGAAAACCTAAATGAAATGGACAATTTTCTTGATAGATTCCATCTTCCAACATTAAGTCAAGATAAGGTAGAAAGACTGAATAGCCCTATATCCCCCAAGGAAATTGAAGCAGTCATTCACAGTCTCCCCTCCAAAAAAAGCCCTGGGCCAGATGGTTTCAGGTCAGAATTCTACCAGACATTCAAAGAAGTGGTAACACCAATTCTCCTCAAACTATTCCACAAAATAGAAACATAAGGAACACTACAAAGCTCATTCTATGAAGCCACAGTCACCTTGATACCTAAACCACACAAAGACCCAACAATAAAAAGAGAACTTCAGACCTATCTCTCTTATGAACACTGACGCAAAAAAAGACTCAATAAAATACTTGCAAACAGTTTCCAAGAACACACCAAAGATATCCACCATGACCAAGTAGGCTTCATCCCAGGCATGCAAGTGTGGTTCAATATATGGAAATCCATCAATGTAGTCCACCAAATAAACAAAATGAAGGAGAAAAACTACATGATCATCTCCTTAGATCCCGAAAAAGCATTTGACAAAATCCAACACCCATTCATATTTAAAGTCTTGGAGAGATCAGGAATACAAGGCACATACTTAAACATAGTAAAGGCAATATACAGTAAGCCTATAGCCAACATCAAACTCAATGGAGAGAAACTTTAATCAATCCCACTGAAATCAGGGACAAGACAAGGTTGCCCACAATCTCCATATCTCTTCAACATAGTACTTGAAATCGTAGCCAGAGCAATAAGACAACTAAAGGAGATCAAGGGGATACAAATCGGAAAAGAAGGGGTCAAAGTGTCACTATTCTCAGATGATATGATAGTATACATGAGCGACCCCAAAAATTCAACCAGAAAACTCCTTCAGGTGATAAACACTTTCAGCAAAGTGGCAGGATACAAAATCAACTCAAAAAAATCAGAAGCCCTCCTATATACCAAAGACAAAAGGGCCGAGAAAGAAATTAGGGAGACAATACCTTTCACAATAGCCACTAATAACATAACGTACCTTGGGGTGACACTAACCAAGCAAATGAAAGACCTGTTTGAGAAAAACTTCAAGTCTCTTAAGAAAGGAATTGAAGAAGATATGAGAAGATGGAAAGATCTCCCGTGCTCATGGATTGGTAGGATTAACATTGTGAAAATGGCCATCCTGCCAAAAGCAATCTACAGATTCAACGCAAATCCCATCAAAATACCAACTCAATTCTTTACAGACGTTGAAAAAAAGTTTTTCAGCTTTATATGGAGAAACGAAAAACCCAGAATCTCCAAAACAATCCTATACAACAACAGATCATCTGGAGGTATCTCTATCCCCGATCTCAAGTTGTACTACAGAGCAACAATAATAAAAACTGCATGGTATTGGCATAAAAACAGAACGGAGGATCAATGGAACTGCATAGAAGACCCAGAAATAAACCCACACACCTATGAACACTCGATTTTTGACAAAGAAGCCAAAACCATTCAATGGAAAAAAGACAGCATTTTCAACAAATGGTGCTGGTCCAACCTGATGTCTACATGCAGAAAAATGAAAATAGATACATATTTATCACCCTGCACAAAACCAAAATCCACGTGGATCAAAGACCTCAACATAAAACCCGGTACTCTAAACCTGTTGGAAGAAAAAGTGTGGAACAGCCTAGACCTCATTGGCACAGGAGACAACTTCCTGAAGAGAACTCCAAAAGCACAGGCTCTAAGAGCAACAATCAATAAATGGAACCTCATGAAACTGAAAAGCTTCTGTAAAGCAAAGGACACCCTCATCAAAACAAAACGACTGCCTACGGATTGGGAAAGAATCTACACCAACTCTTTATCTGACAGAAGGCTAATATTCAGCATATACAAAGAACTAAAGAAGCTGAAAAGCAGCAAACCAAGTAATCTAATTAAAAAATGGGGAACAGAGCTAAACAGAGAATGTTCGACAGAGGAATATCGAATGGCAGAGAAACGGTTAAAGAAATGCTCAATCTCATTATCCATTAGGAAAAAGCAAATCAAAACGACCCTGAGATTTCACCTTACACCCAACAGAATGGCCAAGATGAAAAACTCAAGTGACAACACATGCTGGAGAAGTTATGGAGAAAGAGGAACCCTCCTCCACTGCTGGTGGGAATGTAAACTGGTACAACCACTTTGGAAGTCTATCTGGTGCTTTCTCAGACAATTAGGAATAGTGTTTCTTCAAGACCCAGCTATACAAGTGCTAGGTATATACCCAAAATTTTCTCAAGTACACAACAGAGATATTTGCTCAACTGTTTATGGCAGCTTTATTTGTAATCGCCAGAACCTGAAAAAAGCCCAGATGTCCATCAACGGCGGAGTGGATACAGAAATTGTGGTATTTTTACACAATGGAATACTACTCAGCAATCAAAAAGGTGGAAATCATGAAATTTGCAGGCAAATGGTGGGATCTAGAAAAGATCATTCTGAGTGAAATATCCCAGAAGGAGAAAGACAAACACAGTATATACTCGCTCATCTAGACCTATAAGATATCATAAACATAATGAAATCTGTACACCTAAAAATGGTAATCAAGAGAGTGGACATGGGATAAGATAATCAATCCTCATTTAGAAAGACAGATGAGATGTTCATTGAAAGTATGACAGTAGTCTACCGTAGAAGGCATCTGAAAGACTCTACTTAGCAGTGTTTCAAAGTAGACACTAAGACTCATAACCAAACCTTCGGCAGAGTACAGGGATTCATATGAAAGAAGGGGGTCAGTATGATGTGGAAAGGATAGGAGCTCTACAAGGACCAAATATATCTGGGCACAGGGTCTTTTCTGAGACTGACATTCAACCAAGGACCATGTATGCATATAACCTAGAACCTCTGCTCTGATGTAGCCCGTGGTAGCTCAGTAACCACTTGGTTATCCTAGTAAGGGTAACAATGACTCTTTCTAAGAGGAACTCAGTTGCTGTCTCTTTGACCTCCCCACCCCCAAGGGAGGAGCAGTTCTGTTAGGGCACAGAGGGGGACTTTTCAGACCTGATAAAACAGGGTCAGATAAATGAGAAGGAGATCCCCCTCATCAGTGGACTTGGAAAGGGGAAGGGTGGAGAAGAGTGAATGAGGGAGCAGGATACAGCTGGAGTACAGAGTTAATAAAATGTAACTAATAAGAAAAAAATAAAAATAAAAAAAAAAACTGATGACTCTTCTCCCCTACCAGCATGCCTAGTTACTTCTGGCACTATGAAATCTAGTTATCAGGAATGACATTTCCCAGTTGGTTTGAGCTTGATATTTCAATGTCTTGCACTATTTTTAGAAATAAGATCTTACTGTGTAGTGTTGATTGATAGCCAAGGGCAATGCCAATATTTTGTATTGTTTGAAAAACTTCAGAGGCTTTTCTGACCAATAACTTTTATGAGCTATACCTTGTACTGTGAATTTTATTTAATAACTCATGTCTTCCCGAGAGCCACACTGCCTTCCAATGCATGGTAATCACATTGGAACTCTCTTGTAAAAGCTGAATATTAGATTTTCCCATAAAGCTTTTTCACTTGTTCATACACCTGATAGACTTTATATCCAGAAATAGATATATTTATATATCTGTATATATGCATTTATGTATATATATATATTTATATAGCATACTCATGTTGATTGTTTCTGTATTCACTATAGCATTGAAATGTAATCAAGCTAGATGCTTGTCAATAGATAAATGAATAAAATATGTGGTACATATGCAAAATGGAATATTAGTTATCTTTAGAAAGAAACAAAATCTTGATATTTTCAGGTATATAATGGAATTGGGAAAAATATATTGATTGAGGTAACTCAGGCTCAGAAAGACAAACACCTTATTTTCTCTCTTATATTTCAATTCTTGTTTCAAAAATTTTGTTCTATGTATTTAACTGGAACACAATTAGAAAACAGAAAAGTAAAGAGGCTGATGACGGCATAATTAGTGTGGATGGAATAATAGATTATATGTAAAATGAAAATAATGATACAGAATTCATAGTTCAGAAATGCTTATTCAGAGAGGGATGGGGGAGACTCTGTCTCAGGATTTGACAACCAGTAATGCCTCTCTCCACTCACTGCTATTCCCTGCAAAAAGAAGCTTTTGCTGATCTTGACTGAGAACAGTCTGGGTCTAAACATATTAATTATGTATGTAAATAAATATTTATATAGTCACATATGGCCATATTGTTATAAATATGATTAATTAGAAGGTAATTTAATAACATAATAGTTTAGCTTTAAAAATTTCAAAGCAATATCAGGTTCTAGCTAAGTGTCTATAACCATCAGGAGGAATGGGAAAGGCTACCCTGTTGGAAACAAAGCCCTGGGACCCTCCCTAAGGGCCTGACCTGCCGGATAAGCACTGGACGCCAGCAGGCCATAGTTTCTTAAGACCCATTGTTTCCGAAACTGTTTGCTTTGGTACACATCCGTGACCACGATGTTATCTTTGGGCCTTGTAACTCTTTAACCCACCTTCTTAGCCTTGGGGACTTCCCACCAAGGGCCTTGGTATTTTTCCACTACTACTTCCCTTTTCTCGCCCCTCTCCCCCGCCCTGCCATAACCACCTTTTAAAAGAAACACCAAAGTTCAATAAAGCTGACACTTGACAGGCAACCGTCTGCTTGTGTCCTTTCTCTCTCTCCCCCATCTTTTTCAGGATTGACCCCCTTCGCCCCCACGAATAACTAAGTCCCGCGGGATGGGACACTACCCTAAAGGAAGGAAATATGCAAAACCATATTTAAACCCACAATCTCACACTCCAACTTTAAAAAGCTAGCTGAGAAAGAGTAGAACACATTTGAAAAGAGAGAAGAGACACATGAGCTTTATAGAGTTTAGAAGAGATAGAGTTGATAAGTAGGAGAGAAGAGGGAGTTAGTGAATGATTTAACTTCTTTTAAAGACTGTATATAAAACAAATCCTACATAGTTGGATGTTGTTATTCTTTCTTTCTTTCTTTTTCTTTTTTTACCTAAACTCAGAAGAAAGAAGAAAACAACCAGTAATCTCACATAAGAAATATACAACAATCTTTGGTAGTGGTATAATAATCTAGAATACTGTGTGTAAGGGTTCTATTATTTATATCACTCTTTATAATTATTGTTATTACTTTAGCTAAATGCTTTCTCAATCCTTTGTTATATATGATATATACATAAATATATATCACTAACAAGTAATTGTTCATTAAATATATTCAAGTAGTACAAACCTAATATTCTTAAACTCAAAAATAAACAAGTTATGTTCATTTTTTCTAAAATTGTGTTGTAATCAAACAAACTACAAAGCGTTAACTTTTGATATGCTTGCATTCTAAGTAAAGGTACCACATTCCATGTTGTTTCATCACAGGGATCATACCAAAATTATCAATATAATTTCTTTGGAGGAAAGGAGGAGAAATTGTTTCCCTGATGTCTGTGTAAAATGCAAATGGATATGGATGTAATTTGAGTGTTAGCATTCAGGTCTGCAAGTTCTTTTCTGTTAATTTACATTTATATTCTTAATGTCTAGGTTGAGCTTAGGGAAATTTAAAAACCAATTTCATTAATGCTATAACATCCATAGGAATCTCAATATGCATACAAGTTCCTAGATTGTGCAGTTATTGGATGAGAATATAGCAGCTAAGCATAATTGCAAAGTGGTTATGATAGTTAAATATGTACTGTCAATTTTGATTTTTAAAATTCCTCTGAGCCTAAACCAAATGTCCAAAAAGTTTTAAAAACATGAATCTCACATAGCAATGAATTTTAACATCTTTAAAATGGAAAATTTATATTTCTGAACCATTGCCCATTCTGATTAAATGTGATCTACACTTGATCATGTTTCACATTTGCAATAATTACATTGATATATATGATACTTGATATTACTGTATACCCTCAGGTTCAAAGTTTACCTCTCTAGAGTTAGAATTTCTTTTTCATTTAGATTTTTAAAAATGTAAATACAATGGCCTAATCCTATTTCTTTTATTTCCTATGAATATGAACATACCACTATCAGGGGACTAAAGAAAGCACATAGGTGGAGAAGAGGGAGGGTGGATAGGACTAAGAGAAGACTAGAGAGGAGGGTACAGCATGGATACAAAGTGAGTAAATTATAATAAATAGATAAAGAAAAAATAAAATTATCGGTCAAAAAATCCATTCATTCAGTGTCAGTGTTGCAATATCATGGCTTCTTTTCGAAATGCACAGATGCTATCCACAATTTTAAGAAACTTCAAATATTGCTCTGTTTAAACTCTACATGAACCTGTACATATACACTATTTACAATTCTAGTTTCAAAGTGTAAACTACAAAGTATAAGTAATGGAAATCTCCTAAGCTTCTCAACCTGGTAGAAAAAGTTTAGAGAGTACACAGCTATAAGCACAATACAACATTATCTAAGTGTTATAACTTTTTAAATCATTTTAAAGTTTCTCTGCTATTTTGAATGTTATTTCCCTTCCTTTGATTGTTAACTCTAAATTTTACACAATTGTTATATGTATATGTTTCTTAAAATAAAAATAACTTAGTAATTTTTTATCATATAATATTTCACATTTCACATAATATTTCAATTATGTGAATTCCACATTCCACATAATATTTCAATTTTGGAATGTTAGTTTATCTCCTGTTAATTATTTTATGGGTATATGTATGTGGGAGGCCATATTGCACATATATGTTTCTGTTTGTGGACACATATATTCAAATATATGAGCCAGGATCTCGAAGCTCAAAATCAAGGACAGATCTTTCTCAATCAGTCTCCACATAATATTTTCAAGGCATGTTCTTTCACTGAATGTGAAGATAGGCAACTGGCTGTACTAAGTGGCAATGAGATCTAGAGATTCATCTATCTGAGAAGTATTCCAAACAGTGGGATGATGTTTGCTGTTCCTGTTTTTGTTTGTTTGTTTTGTTTATTTTTAACATGGTTTCTAGGGATCTGAACCAAAGTTATATTTGGTTGGCAAGCATTTTACTTACTGAGCCATCTCCCTAGCTCCTTCTCTGTGTTAATTTTCTCAGTAATTATGATATGCAGGAAAATGTCCTGTATTAATTGAAAAATATTTTTAGAATCATTGATTTATTAAAAAGAATTGACTAACTTAAAAAAAAGAATATAAACACAAGCCAAGCAATAACGGTGTCCACCAAGTCTCAAATAACTTTTGCTCCTTCTTATGAACTATAAGAATATAGTAGGTAAACGTTAGATGCATTGAGCAAGTTTTTAAAAAGGAAAATCCCTGACACTGAAGAATTCCTTAGCAGAGCTAAAACTTTAAACCTTTTCTTACTCCTCACTGTGATGATTTTGACCAGACTACTCCACAGATTACTATCAATGATATCTTAGAATTATATACTGTCCAGGAGGTTCTACAGCTCTCAATACTGTCATCCTAAACCCTATTGTGACTCTAAGCCATAAGAATACTGATATAAAAATATTATTTTACTGTTTTCTTTCAAAACCTTCAGCTGAAGTCTCTCGTATAAATTTAATTAGCTTGAAACATCAGTTAGGGATAAAAGGAGGGAAGGAAAAGGCATGAAGGTGAAGGGAAGCAGGCAGCTGTAAAAAACCCTTTATGACTACAGACACATTCAAGGACAGCCCTCAAGGCTATAGAGACTTAACAAGGATGTTTCCTATCCTAGGTGGCAAATGTTACAGGGCAGTTAGCGATGACGACATATGTGACTTTAGAAAAAGTTTCTGGATGATATGTGCATTTAAAATTAATTACTTCTAAAACACAGTTGAACTTACTTCATGACAGTTCTATTTCTCTCCCATGAATTGTTTTATTTATTTATTTAAATAACTACATTTTATTCACTTTGTATCTCAACTGTAGATGAGTTGTTTTTTTTTAAATGTTTTTTAGATTTATCTTTCTTTTATGTTCATTTATGTCTTGTCTACATTTATGTTTTTGTGAAGGTATCAGATGCCCTGGAACTGGAATTACAGATAGATATGAATGTCCATGTGGTTTGTGGGAATTGAACCAGTGTCCTCTGGAGAAACAGCCAGTATTCTTACCCTCTGGGCTTTCTCTTCAGCCAGCATGATTTTTTTTTTTAATTTTGATATCTTAGTTAAAAAAAAAATCAGTGCATGATGTGTATTCATCCAGGAATTCAGGAGACTGCCTTAAAAATTTTTTGTAGTTTTTTATTATGAAATGCTTGGAGTTAAGACTCAGGCAGAATTTTCCCTTTCTTAACATCCGAATATTGTAATTTATGAAGAATTGAGATGATATGGCCTAAATGTTGTGGATATTAATTCCTTGTCAGATGAATACTTGCCAATGAATTTTCATTTTGTATGGTATCTTTTTGCTCAGTTGGCTATTTATTATGCTGTGCAAATTTGTTTTTTATGAAATCCCATTTGTCTTTTTAAGATCTATAAAGGGTTGTGTTGGAATTTTGATCAGGATTTCATTGAATCTCTAGATTGTTTTTGGTAGGATGCCCATTTTATATTAATCCTTCTGATCCATGAGCATGAAAGATATTTCCCTCTTCTGATACCTTCTTCAATTTCTTTCTTCAGATATTTGAAGTTCTTGTCATACAGGTCTTTCACTTGCTTGGTTAGAGTTATCCCAACATATTTTGTATAATTTGAGGCTATTGTGAAATATATTGCTTCCCTGATTTCTTTCTCACTCAATTTGTCATTTGTTAATAGGAGGGCTACTGTTTTTTGTTTGTTTTGTTTTTGTGGGGTTTTTTTTAGTTAATTTTGTATCTAAATACTTTAATAATTTCTCAAATAAAAGTTTTAGGGTTGCTTATGTATAATATATCATCTGCAAATAGTGATACTTTGACTTCTTTTCCAATTTCATGCCCTTGATCATCTTCAGTTGTCTAACTGCTCTAGCTAAACTTTCAGATGCTAGGTTGAACATATATGAACAGCCTTGTAGTGTTACTGATTTTAGTGGAATTTCTTTGAGTTTCTGTCAATGTAATTTGATGTTAATTATAGGCTTGATATATATTGTCCTTACTATTTTTGAATATGTCCCTATATTCCTAATCTCTCCAGGACTTTCATCTTGATGGGTATTGAATTTCATCAAAGGCTTTTTGGCTCCTAATGAGATGATTAAGTTTTGTTTTCTTTCAGTTTGTTTACATGGTGGATTACATTTACTAATTTTCATATGTTGAACCATATTCTGAGTCATAAACGAAGTGTTGGAGGTATCACTATCCCTAATTTCAAATTTTACTACAGAATTATAGTAATAAAAACAACATAGTGTTGGCATAAACACAGACACATTCATCAGTGGAATAGATTGAAGACCCAGACATAAATCTGTACACCTTTGGACAACTGATTTTAAAAAAGAAACCAGAAAGATAGATTACAGAAAAAGGACAGTGTCTTTGACAAATAGTGCTGGTTAAACAGAATGTCTGCATGCAGAAGAATACAAATTGATCCATAATAATTAACATGAACAAAACTAAAGTCCAAGCAGATCAAAGACCTCAACACAAAACCAGATATATCGAACTTGAAAGAAGAAAACCTGGGGACTAACCTTGAATGCATTGGCACAGGAGAAGACTTTCTGAACAGAACATGGATAGTGCAGACACTATGATCAACAATTAATACATGGGACCTCATGAAACTGAAAAACTATTATAAGGCAAAGGACATTATCAATAGAACAAAATGGCAACCTACAGATTAGGGAAAGATTTTCACCAACCCAACATCTGGCAGAAGACTAATATACAAAATGTATAAAGAACTCAAGAAATCAACACCAACAAACCAGAAAACATAAGTTATTAAATAAAATTCATAATACAAGGTATAGCTCCTAAAGATGTTGGTCAGGGAAGCCTATGAAATTTTTCAAACAACACAAAATATAGGCATTACCCTTGTCTATCAATCATGACTACACAGTAAGATTTTATTTGTAAAGATACTACATAATTCGGCTTCAGGAAATTGAAATATCAATCTCAAATCAACTGGGAAATTTATTTTCTGTTAGTAAGAAATCATAGCGCAAGAAAGAACTAGGCAGGCTGGTAGGTGAAAAACAACATCAGTTGTCTTACTCACAACTGGATGATGCATGCTTTAATACCAACCTACCAGGCAAGCTGTGATTACTCCATGGAGCCTCCACAGCTGATTGAATGTAGAGAGGTTGAACTTATGTATCATGGAGCCTACACTATGATGTTCTAGGCTCTTTGACAAGATAAGGTACTCTATGGGCTATGGAAAGAGAAATCTGGACACCAAACAAGCCACAAAATCCTGGAGTTATAGTCTGTCCAGCCTACAAGGTGTACTAGGGCAATGGAAGTGCAGAACTTGTGGTAAGGGTCATCCAACATTTGGTTTAACTTGATGCCCACACCATAAGAGGGAGCCATTGCCCTACACTACCCGAATGACAGAAACTGGAGAGTGGATAGCACAAAGATGTAGTAGAGTAAAATTAAACCTGACTGAAAAAAAAAAAAAAGAAAAGGATAAAAGATAAAAAGATCAGTGACACAATTGTGTAGATGTACCACAATTTCTGTATCCATTCTTCAGTTGAGGGGCATCTGGGATTTTTCTAGCTTCTGGCTATTACAAATAAAGCTGCTACAAACATGGTTGAGCAAATGTCCTTATTGTATACTTGAGCCACTTTTGGATATATGCCTAGGAGGGGTATGGCTAGATCTTGAGGAAGCGCTATTCCTAGTTGTCTGAGAAAGTGCTAGATTAATTTCCAGAGTGGTTGTACAAGTTTACATTCCCACCAGCAGTGGAGAAGGGTTCCTCTTTCTCCACAACCTCTCCAGCATGTGATGTCACTTGAGTTTTTGATCTTGGCCATTCTGATGGGTGTAAGGTGAAATCTCAGGGTCGTTTTGATTTGCATTTACACAATGGAGTATTACTCACCAATGAAAAATAAGGAAATAATGAAATTTGCAGGTAAATGGTGGGACCTGGAAAGGATCATCCTGAGTGAGCTGTCCCAGAAGCAAAAAGACACACACGGTATATACTCACTCATATAGACATACAATGTAGGATAAACCTACTAAAACCTGTACATCTAAAGAAATTAAGCAAGAGAGAGGACCCTGACTAAAATGATCAATCCTCATCCTGAAAAGCAAAGAGGATGGACAACAAAAGAAGAAAACAGGAAACAACCTAGGAACCAGCCACAGAGGGCCTCTGAAAGCCTCTGCCCTGCAGACTATCAAAACAGATGCTGAGCCTGATTACCAACTGCTGGGCAGAGTGCATGGAATTTTATGTAAGAAGTGGGGAATAGCAAGAGCTGGAAAGAACAGGAAACCCACCAGGAGATCAACAGAAGGAGAAAATTTGAACACAGGGAACTTCCCAGAGACTCATACTCCAACCAAGGACTATTCATGGAGATAACCTAGAACCCCTGAGTAGATGTAGCCCATGGCAGTTCAGTGTCCAAATGGGTTACATAGTAATGGGAAGAGGGACTGCCTCTGACATAATCTGATTAGCCTGCTCTTTGATCACCTCCCGGTGAGTGGGGAGCAGCCTTACCAGGCCACAGAAGATGACAATGCAGCCACTTCTGATGAGAACTGATAGATTAAGATCAGAAAGAAGGAGAGGAGGAACTCCTCTATCAGTAGACTTAGGGAGGGGCATGCATGTAGAAAGGGGAGGGAGGGTGGGATGGGGAGGGGAGAAGGGATGGGCTTATGAGGGGATAAAAAATGAATAAAGTGTAATTAATAAAAGTTAAATAAAAATTATTCTTTTATTTACTTTACATCTTGGTTGTAGTCCAATTTCTGTACCCTTCTAAATCTCACCTTTTCTTCTTTCCCCTCCCTCTTCACCAGTTCCTCAGAAAAGGAGAGCTCCCTTTCCCATCTACTTCAGCTCATCAAGATGCATCATAACTGAGCATATCCTCTTCCCTTATGGCCTGTCAACACAGTCCCACCCCAGAGAAATGATCAAAAATCTAGCAAGTAAGTCCTTGTCTATTGCATCCCCCCACTTCCCCACTAGAGGACCCACATGAAGCCCCATGTACCTATTGGTTACATCTTTGTAGTGGGTCTAGGTCCAGTTCCTGCATGGTCCTTTGTTGATGATTCAGTTTCAGCAAACCCCTCTGGACCTTGGTTAGTTGACTCTTTTTTTTTTTTTTTTTTTTTTTTTTTTTTTTTTTTTTTTTTTT
>NW_026591872.1:6444212-6555304 GCF_907164565.1 Psammomys obesus
TTTTTTTTTTTTTTTTTTTTTTTTTTTTTTTTTTTTTTTTTTTTTGGGCAACTCCTGTCACTTCTGGGTCTTTTTCTCTTACCTCCACTAATCCCTAAGACTCCTTATGCATCCACCAATGTTTGGTTGTGAGTCTCAATATCTGTTTTGAAGAGCTGCTGGGTAGAGCCTCTAAAAGACAACTGTATACGAAGACTATGAGGCACAGACTATTCATACTCTTTTCCTTCTGTTGGGTTGTCTCATTCAGCTTCAATATAAGGATGTTTGCCTTGTCATATTGTACCTTGGTTTGTCCTATTTGGCATTCTTCTCTTTGATGTTTGCTGTTGTTTTGAAAAGGAAACTGAGGGTATAGAAGGGGATCTGGGGGAGAGAGGAGCCATGGGAGCCTGCAAGAGTGGAGGGAGGGGAAACAGTGGTTGGGATATATTGTATGAGAGGAGAATCCATTTTAAATTAAAAAAGTCCAATTTCTCAATTTTTGCTTTTCTTTCCTTTGTTTTAATGGAGGCTCTTGTAGAAGGACATTATGTATTGCTAGATCTTGAACTTCTTTCCTCCTAGAGATTCAGATTTTACATTAAGACCATTGTTTCATGTTTTAAGTGGACTTTTATATTAAGAGAGGTAGAGATAAAGTCTCAATATTCTACATGTGACTACTGATATTGAGTTTCCTCAAAATCACCTGATAAAAATGCTTAATATCGAGTTTGGTCAGGACTCAAGTTTCTATAAATCTGTGACCTTAGTTACTGTTTTTAAAATTCTGCCAGACATCAGATCCCCACCACCACCCATAATACTTCTTTGTACAACATAGGGATCCCTGGGACAGAGTTCTCAACATTGAATCCCCTGTTCTGACTCTTCCAGTAGAGTCAGGTGAAACAATTCCTGGAAAGAATTATTGGAGTAAAGATGGTTCAGCCTAGACATATCTGAACACATGGAAGACAATATCATCACAGGCCTGTGGGCCACTGAGCCATTCAGGAAACCTGCACAAGGGCACTGCAACAGGGAATACTGTCTGCACCACAGCCTGCACTTAAGCTCCTCCCTTACATTCCACCCTTCAATGAAGGCAAACTCCCAGGCACAATCCAACCCTTGCACACATGCATCTGTGAACTTCCTCCCTTATCAGCATCTGAAACACCAACAACCACACTTAAACCTCAATCATCTTCTTGAAGAATACTCCAGACTCCAGAGACAGACTGGCCCAATCTGATGTACAGGCTCCAGGAACAAAGAGTGAGGGCTACTGACCATCAGATGTCTACCAGCTGGTGTATGAACACATCCAACAAAAATCAGCATATCATGGCTTCAACAGCACACCTCAAAATAAATGGATATTTAATTAATTGGAAACACAGGAAATTATATCAAATCTTTGGCTATCAAGTTATTAGAGGCAGATAAAGAGCAAAGGAACAAAGCTCTCAAAGAAATACAGGCAAATATAGCCACACAGAGACACATAAAGAAGAAATGAAAAAAAAAATACATGCCATCATGGACCGACAGGAATCCAATTTCAAACAGATGATAGAAATGGTGCAAGACATAAAAACAGAATTAGAATCAATAAAGAAAACACAAACAGAGAAAAACTTGAAGCTTGAGAACTTAGAGAAGAGATTAGGAACCACGAAAGGTAAGCATCCACCAACAGAATATAAGAGATGGAAGAGAAAATTTCAGGAGCTGAAGATACAAAAGATAAAATTGCGAGATTGATACATCTCTTAAAGAAAAAAATAAAATCTAAAAAGTTACAAACACAAAACATCCAAGAAAACGAGGATGCCATGAAAAGATGAAATATAAGATTAATAGTAATAGACAAAAAAGAAGATTCCTATCTCCAAGGTCCAGAAATATTTTCAAGAAAATCATAGAAGAAAATTTTCCCAACATAAAGAGATGTCCTTTAACATATAAGAAGCTAACAGAACACAAAATAGACTAGACCAGAAAAGAAGTTCCTCATATCACATAATAGTCAAAACACTAAATCGACACTAAATATTAAAAGCAGGAAGGGAAGAAGGCCAAGAAACATACAAAGATAAACCTATCAAAATCACACTAGACTTCTCAACAGAAACTCTGAAAGACAGAGGGGCCTGGGAAGATGTTATGCAGACTCTAAGAGAACACAGATGTCAAACCAGCAAAACTTTCATTCAACATCGATGGAGAAAATAAAGTATTCCATAACAAAAGTGAACTTAAACTATATCTACATAGGAACCCAGCCCTAAAGAAGTTAATAAGAGGATAATTCCAATCTAACAAAATCAAATACACCCAAGAAAACATAAGACATAGTTAATTTCACAACAAATTAATTAAAAAAAAAAAAAGCACACAAACACACTATCACCAACAACTCCTCAATAAAAGGATCTGGAATGTATTTGTCACTCTTTTCTTTCAGCAACAATGGACTCAATTCTCCAGTAAAATCACACAGACTAACAGAAAGCTTGAAGAAACAGGAACAACATTCTATTGCCTCCAAGAATCACACCTCTGCAACAAAGACTGACTCCACCTCTAAGGGCTGGAAAAGTTTTTTTTTCAAGCAAGCAAACCCAAACACGAGATGGAGTAGCTATTCCTAATATCTAATAGAAAAGATTTTCAACCAAAATTAATAAAAAAAGATGTGGAGGGACACTTCATTCTCATCAAAGGAAAAATCCACCATGAGGGCACCATGGAGCATTATTAGAGCTTGAAGCATTATTAGTGCTTAAATCACGCATCGATCCCAACACCTGAATAGTGGAAGACACCAACACTTCAGTCTCACCAAAGGACAGATCATCTACACAGAAGATAAATGGGGAAATAATGACGCTTACAGAGGTCCTAAATAAAATGTACCTAATAGATGTCTACAGAACCTTTCAGGCAAACTCAGAAGAGTATATCTTCTTCTCAGCACCCCATGGAACCTTCTCCAAAATTGAAAGTGTAGTTGTCCAAAAAGCAAGCTTCAACAGAAACAAGAGGATTGAAATAATCACTTTTATCCCATCAGACCACTGAGGTATAAAACTAGACCTAAACAAAAACAGAAATAAAAATAAAAATCCTATACATGCTTTGAAACAAAACAACTCTCTACTGAACAACAGATGGATGAGAGAAGAAATAATAATAAAAATAAAAAAGAAATTAGAGACTTCCTACAATTCCATGAAAATGAAGGCACAAATAACTCAAAATTATGGGACACAATGAAAGCAGTGGTAAGAAAAAAGCCTATAGCACTAATTGCCTCCAGAAAGAACTTTGGGATATCTCATACAAGCAACTTAATGCCACAACTGAAAACCCTAGAAAAAAAGCAGATGCACCCAAAAGGAGTAGACAGTTGGAAATAATCAAACTCATGGCTGAAATCAATAACCTAGAAACAAATAAAACAATTGAAATACTCAATGAAACTAAGAGCTGGTTATTTAATAAAATCAACAAAATTGAAAAAAAAAATACGTGCCCAAACTAAATAAAAGGCAGAGAGAAACTATACAAATTACCAAATCAGAAATGAAAAGGGGGGACAGACATTAGGACAAACACAGAGGAAATTCAAAGAATCATTAGGTCTTACCTTAAAAGGCTATATGCCACAGAATTTGAAAATATAAATGAAATGGACAATTTTCTTGATAGATTTGATTTATCAGTGCTAAACCAAGATCAGGAAAATAGATTATACAGTCTTATATTCCTCAAGGACATAGCAGCAGTCATCAAAAGTACTCCTGCCCCCCCCCGAAAAAAACCCCAAGGGACTCGTGGTTTCAGCGCAGAATAATACCAGACCTTCAAAGAAGAGCTAACACCAATTCTTTTCAAACTACTCCACAAAATAGAAACAGAAGGAAAATCACCAAACTAATTCTATGAGGCCACAGTAAATTGGTACCTAAACTATACAAACACTGGCCAAAAAGGGAGAATTTGAGATCTGTCTCCCTTATGAACATTGATGCAAAAATACTTTATAAAATACTCTCAAACCTTCTCTAAGAACACATTAAAAATATCATCCACCATGACCAAATAGGCTTCCTTTCAAGTTTGCAGTGGTGGTTCAATATACAGCAATCCTTAAACGTAATCCATCACATAAACAAAGGGAAAAAAAAATCATGATAATCTCCTTATATGTTGAAAAAGCATTTGACAAAATCCACCACCCATTCAGGTTTAACGTTTTAGAGATATCAGGGTTACAAGGTAAATATCAAAAACAACAAACAAAGAAACAAACAAACAAACAAAAACAAGGTAAATACCTAAACATAGTAATATATATATATATATATGTATATCAAGCCTAAAGCCAACATCAAATTAAACAGCTCTTAAATCAGTCCCACTGAAATCAGGGAAAAGGCAAGGCTGCCCTCTCTCCATATCTCTTCAACAAAGTACTTGAAGCCCTGTCTAAAGCAATAAGAGAACTAAAGTAGGTCAAAGGAATACACATTGGAAAAGAAGTAGTCAAAATATCACTATTTGCCGATGATATGATAGTATACATGAGTGACCCCCAAAATTCAACCAGAGTACTCCTTCAGTTGGTAAACACTTTTTGTAAAGAGGCTGGATAAAAAAATTAACTTAAAAGTCACTAGGCCTCTTGCAAATGAAAGAAAAAAAGGGCTGAGAAAGAAATTAGGGAAACAACACCCTTCACAATAGCATACTAATAACATAAAGTGTCCTTGGTATGATGCCAACCAAGCAAGTGAAAGCCCTGTTTGAAAACAAAACAAAACAAAACAAAACAAAACAAAACAAAACAAAACAAGAAATATCTTCAAATCTGTGAGGAAAGAAATTGAAGAAGATATCAGAATTTGGAAAGATCTCCCATGCTCATGGATCAGTAGGATTAACACAGTGAAAATGGCTATCCTACGAGAAGCAATCTACAGATTCAATGCAATCCTTACAAAAATAATAACACAATTCTTTATAGAAATTGAGATAAACAAGTTTACATTCCCAGCAGCAATGGAGGAGGGTTCCCCTTTCTCCACAACCTATCCAGCATGTATTGTCACTTGAGTTTTTGAACTTAGCCTTTTTGATAGGTGCAAGGTGAAATCTCAGAGTTGTTTTCATTTGTGTTTCCCTGATGACTAAGAATGTTGAGCATTTCTTTAAGTGTTTCTTTGCCATTCGATATTCCTCTTTTGACAATTCTCTGTTTAGCTCTGTACCCCATTTTTTAATTGGATTACTTGATTTGTTGCTTTTAACTTCTTGAGTTCTTTGTATATTCTGCATATTAGTCTTCAGTCAAATA
The DNA here is from genome assembly GCF_907164565.1 of Psammomys obesus. NCBI lineage: Eukaryota > Metazoa > Chordata > Mammalia > Rodentia > Muridae > Psammomys > Psammomys obesus. The sequence continues at coordinate 6,449,563 of NW_026591872.1, forward strand.
TAGGGTTGGTGAAGATCCTTTCCCAGTCTGTAGACTGTCTTTATTTTTTTTCTGACAACACTGTCCTTTGCTTTACAGAAGATTTTCAGTTTCATGAGGTCCCATTTATTGATTGTTGCTCTTAGAGCCTGTGCTATTGCTTTTCTGTTCATTAAGTTGTCTCCTGTGTCAAGGAGTTCAAGGCTCTTCCCCACTTTTTCTTCTAAAAGATGTAGTGTGTATGGTTTTATATTGAGGACTTTAATCCACTTGGACTTTAATTTGGTGCAGGGTGATAAATATGGATCTGTTCACATTTTTCTACATGTAGACCTTCAGTTAGACCAGCCTCATTTGTTGAAGATGCTATCTTTTTTTCCATTGTGTGGTTTTAGATTCTTTGTCAAAAATAAAGTATCCGTAGCTGTGTAGGTTTTTTTTTTTTTGTGTCTTTTATTGGATTCTGTTGATTGACCATTATGTTTCTATGCCAGTATAATGCAGCTATTATCATTATTGCTCTTTATTACAGCTTGAGATCAGGGATGGAGAGACCTCAAGATGATCTGTTGCTGTAAAGGATTGTTTAATAATTCTGGTTTCTGTTTGTTGGTTTGTTTTTTGTTTTCCATATGAAATTGAGAATTGTTCTTTTATGGTCTGGAAAGAATTGTTTTGGTATTTTCATGGGAATTGAATTGAATCTATGGATTGTTTTGGCAGGATGGCCATTTTCACTATGTTAATCCTACTGATCCATGAACGTTGGAGATTATTCCATTTTCTTATATATTCTTCATTTTCTTTCCTCAGAGACCTGATTTTTTTTTTCAAACATGTCTTTGACTTGTTTGGTTTGAGCCAAACCAAGGTACATTATGTTATTAGTGGCTATTGTGATGGAAGTAGTTTCCTTTCTCATCCATTTTTCATTCATATACAGGAAAGCTACTGACTTTTTTTTGAGTTAATTTTGTATCCAGTCACTTTGCCAAAGGGTTTTAACAGCTGAAAGAGTTTCTGTTTGGATTTTTGGAATCACTCATGTATCCTATCATATAATCTGTAAATAGTGATACTTTCACTTCTTGTTATTCAATATTTATCCCCTTGATCAACTTTTGTTGTCTTACTGCTTTAGGGAGGACTTCAATTACTTTGTTGAAGAGATGTGGAAAGAGTGGGCATCCTTGTCCCTGATTTCAGAGAGATTGATTTAAGTTTCACTCCATTTAGTTTGATGTTGGCTATAGGCTTGCTGTATATTTTATTTACTATGTTTAGGCAAGTGCCTTGTATCCATGATTTCTCCAAGACTTTAAACATTAACGGTTTTTGGATTTTCTCAAATGTTTTTGCAGCATCTAAGGAGATAATTATGTGGTTTTTCTCCTTCAGTTTGTTTATGTGGTGGATTACATTTATGGATTTCTTTATACTGAACCACTCTACATGCCTGTGATGAAGCCTATTTGGTCATGATGAATTATATCTTTTATGTGTTCTTGGATTTGGGATGCAAGTATTTTATTGAATATTGTTTCATCAATGTTCATAAGAGAGATAGGTCTGAAGTTCTCTTTCTTCTGGGGGTCTTTGTGAGGATTAGGCATAAAAGTGACTGTGGCTTTATAGGATAGTTTGGTAATGTTCCTTATGTTTCTATTTTGCAGAATAGTTAGAAGAGATTTGGAGTTAGCTTTTCTTTGCAGGTCTTGTTGCCCTGGGCATTTTTATGGAAGGAAGACTTTTCATAATTGATTCTTTTCCTCACTTCAAAAAAGATTATTTAGTTGATTTACCTGACCTTTATTTAATTTTATTAAATGGAATCTATCAAGAACAATGTCCCTCATTCACGAGGGAGGGGACAAGATAGCTGCGCCAGGAGAACACTGTGTCTGAGGAGCAGGACAACATTTTCCATACAGTGAGCAAGAGACTGAACTCTGGGCCCTAAAACAACAGCGATCATGTTTCCCAGGTGAGAGGAAACACCCACAGCATGCAAATCAGTCCTGTCCACTCTCAGGCCACCCAGCCAAAACCCTGAAGAGATCCTGGGTCGCACAAGCATTAGGTTGCCAGACCAGACCCACATGCCTGCATGTCCTGATCACCTTCCCAGGCTGATCAGTGAGCACAAAAAACACCAGAGACTGGGAGTCCCAGTTGTGAGAAAAACCCACAGGGAAGGAAGGAAACAGTACTGACTACGGTCACCCAGTCTTTCCCTGGAATAAGTCTCAGAGACCTGCAGGTATGAGCCTCCATAACTGAATTGAGCTACAGCCAGAGGCACAAAGAGTTGCTGTGTGCCAGCTCTCCAGCACAGACAGAGCTGTGCGACCCAGGGCAACAGAGACTGGGAGTCACTGTCGGGAGAAATCCTAACAGGGAACGAAGCAAAGAGGACAGACTTAGGCCACCCAGGATATCCCTGGAATAGGTCCTGCAGACCAGCCCAACCCAGGGACCTGTTGTGCACAAGACAGAGTGCTGTAACCAGGAGAACAGTACGCACCCGACACAGATTACTGCTTGGGTACTGGTGCATAGAGCCCCAACCTAGGACCGACAAAAGCCCGAATCCCCAAGATCAATCCCCATATACTGCTCCAAGGGATAACCAGTTTTGTTATCCCTAACAAAACTGATGAAACCACGGGACACACGGGTTACAGCAGCAGATCACTAAATCTACACCAAGAAACCCAGAAGAAAGGCAGCTGTCTTCAGGACTTCTCCAGGTGCTAGGAGAACCCTCTCAACTAACAAGGACCACAGTTACCCCTCAGGTCTCTATGCCTGAGGTGAGCAGAGGCAACTCCTGAAAAACTCCAGCCATCCAGTGACTATACCCAAGAAGCTGAGAAGGCTTCCTTCAGGAAAAACCATATTTCTGCCAAGGGGATTCTCTCCACCACAGGATTGCAAGAACCACCAGAAACTAAACCCAAACACCTAAGATAGCCCACTGGATAGAGGCCAGCATAAAAGCTCAACTAACAAAAGACAGAGCAATATGGCATCTATAGAACCCAGTTATCCAGGGGCAAGTAGCCCTGGACACCCCAGCATAATTGAAATCTAAGAAGATGACCTAACATCTACGCTCATGAAGAGGATAACAGAGGAAACAAATAAAATATGTAAAGACCTAAAGAAAAATAAACTCAAACAGATTAGGGCCATCTAAAAAGATAGAGGAAGATAAAAGCAAACAGATTATGGCCATCCATAGAGAAATATAGGAAGTTGCAGCCAAACAGTTTGTGGCATTTAGAGAGGAAATACTTAAATCACTGAATGCAATAAAGGAAACAGAAGATTGTTCAAACACACAGCTGAAAGAATTGATGGAAAAGCAAGAAAATAGAGTCAGACAGGTAAAGGAAATCAACAAAATTGCTCAAGATCTGAAGATAGAATTGGAAAAATTAAAGAAAACAAAAATGGAGGAAATTTTGGAGAGAAAGAACTTAGGGAAGAAAACAGGAACTACAGAGGTTAGCATAACCAATAGACTACAAGAGATGGAAGAAAGAATCTCAGGTGTGAAGATACAATGGAAGAAATATAAGTATCTGTCAAAGAAAATGTTAAATCTATAAAATTCATGACAAAGATCGTCAAAGAAATCCAAGACAACATAAAAAGACAAAACCTAAGAATAATAGGAATAGAGGAAAAAGAAGATTCCCTTCTCCAAGGCCCAGAAAATGTTTTCAACAAAATCATTGAAGAAAATTTCCCCAACGTAAAGGAGATGCCAATAAGAATATAAGAGGCCTACAGAACACCTAATAAATTAGACCAGAAAAGAAAATCCTCCCGCCACATAATAATCAAAACAGTAAGTATACAGAACAAAGAAAAAATACTAAATGCTGCAAGGAAAAAAGGCCAAGTAACATATAATGGCAAACCCATTAGAATCACACCTGACTTTTCAACAGAGACTATGAAAGCCAGAAGGGCCTGGACGGATATCATGCAGACCCTAAGAGAACACAGATGTCAGCCCTGGCTACTATACCCCGCAAAACTCTCAGTCCTCCTAGACAGAGAAAACAAGATATTAAATGAAAAAACTAATTTCAACAATACCTGCACACAAATCCAGCATTACAGAAGACACAGAAGGGAAAATACAACCTGAGAAAACTAGCTACTTTCAAGAAAACACAGGAAATAGTTGACCTCACTACAGTAAAACCGAAAGCAACCAAGCACACAACCTTATGACTACAGCCAACATCAAAATCAAAGGATCTATCAGCCACTGGTCATTAATCTCTCTCAACATCAATGGACTCAATTCTCCAATAAAAAGACACAGACTAACAGAATGGATGCATAAACAAGATCCAAAAATCTGTTGCATACAAGAAACACACCTAAGTCATGAAGATAGATATTACCTGAGAGTAAAGGATTGGAAGACGGCTTTCCAAGAAAATGGACCCAAGAAGCAAGCAAGAAATAGCCATTCTAATATCTGATAAAATAGACTTTCAACCCAAATTAATAAAAAGAGATGGGGAAGGACACTTCATAATCATCAAGGAAAAATTCCACGAGGAAGATATCACAAACCTGAACATCTATGCCCCAAATACAAGGGCACCCACATTTGTAAAAGAAACATTGATAAAATTTAAACCACATATAGATCCCCACACATTAATAGTGGGAGACTTCAACACCCCACTGAACAGATCAACAAAACAGAAATTAAACAAAGAAACAATGTCTCTGATAGAGGTCATGAATCAAATGGACCTAACAGACATTTACAGAACCTTACAACCAAACACAAAAGAATTTACCTTTTTCTCAGCACCTCATGGAATCTTCTCCAAAATATACAATACAGTTGGTCATAAACTGTGCCTGAACACATACAAGATGATTGAAATAATCCCTTGTATCCTGTCTGATAACCATGGAATAAAGCTGGACCTCAACAACATCAGAAATAGCAAAAAGCCTACACATACATGGAAACTGAACATCTTGCTACTAAATGACAGCTGGGTCAGGGAGGAAATAAAGAAAGAAATTAAAGTCTTCCTAAACTCAATGAAAATGAAGATACAACATAGCCAAACTTGTGTGACATAATGAAGGCAGTGCTAAGAGGAAAGTTCATAGCACTAAGTGCCTTCAAGAAGAAATTCGAGACAGCTCATTCAAGGAACTTAATGGCCCACTTAAAAAACCTAGAAAAAGAAGAAGCAGACACACCAAAAAGGGTAGACGGCTGGAAATAATCAAACTCAGGGCTGAAATCAATCAATTAGAAACAAATAAAACAATTCAAAGAATCAATGAAACCAAGAGCTGGTTCTTTGAGAAAATCAACAAGATAGACAAACCCTTAGCCAAGCTAACTAAAAGGCTGAGAGACACCATCCAAATCAACAAAATCAGAAATTAAAAAGGGGATATAATGACAGACACTGAAGAAATCCAAACAATCATTAGGACTTACTTCCAAAGTCTATATGCCACAAAATTTGAAAATCTAAATGAAATGGACAATTTTCTTGATCGATTCAACCTACCAAAGCTGAATCAGAACCAGGTAAACCAATTAAATACTCCTATATCACTCAAGGAAATAGAAGCAGTCATCAAAAATCTACCTTCCAAAAAAAGCCCATGACCAGATGGTTTCAGCACAGAATTCTACCAGATCTTCAAAGAAGTGCTAACTCTAGCTCTCTTCAAACTCTTCCACAAAATAGAAACAGAAGGAACATTACCAAACTCATTCTATGAAGCCACAGTCACCTTGGTACCTAAACCTCACAAAGACTCAACAAAGAAAGAGAATTTCAGGCCAATCTCCCTTATGAACATTGATGCAAAAATACTTAACAAAATACTTGCAAACCGAATCCAAGAACACATCAAAGATATTATCCACTATGACCAAGTAGGCTTCATCCCAGATATGCAGGGGTGGTTCAATATACGGAAATCCATCAATGTGGTCCACCATATTAACAAACTGAAAGAAAAAAAAAAACACATGATAATCTCCCTAGATGCTGAAAAAGCATTTGACAAAATCCAACATCCATTCATGTTTAAAGTACTGGAGTGATCAGGGATACAAGGCACATATCTAAACATAGTAAAGGTGATATACAGCAAGCATATAGCCAACATCAAACTGAACGGAGAGAAACTTAAAGCAATCCCACTGAAATCAGGGACAAGACAAGGCTGCCCACTCTCTCCATATCTCTTCAACATAGTGCTGAAAGTCCTTGCTAGAGCAATAAGACAGTTGAAGGAGATCAAGGGGATACAGATGGGAAAGGAAGAAGTCAAATTATCACTATTTGCAGATGATATGATAGTATACATGAGTGACCACAAAAACCTCTACCCAGGAACTCCTACAGTTGACAAACACCTTCAGCAAAGTGGCTGGCTACAAAATTAACTCCAAAAAATCAGTAGCCCTCTTCTATACAAAAGACAACAGGGCTGAGAAAGAAATTAGGGAAAGGAAAGTACCTCAGTGTAACCCTAACCTAGCAAGTCAAAAACTTGTATGAAAACAATTTCAAGTCTCTGAAGAAAGAATTAGAAGAAGATATCAGAAGATGGAAAGATCTCCCATGCTCATGGCTTGGCAGGATTAACATAGTGAAAATGGCCATCTTACCAAAAGCAATCTACAGATTCAATGCAATTCCATTCAAATTACCAACACAATTCTTTACAGGCCTGGAAAGAAAAATTCTCAACTTCATATGGAATAACAAGAAACCCAGAATTGCTAAAACAATCCTCTACAAAGATCTTCTGGAGGTATCTCCATCCCTGATTTTTAGCTGTACTATAGAGCAACAGTTATAAAAACTGCATGGTACTGGCATAGAAACAGAATGTTGGATCAATGGAACTAAAGAGGACCCAAAAATAAATGTACACACTTATGGACACCTGATCTTTGACAAAGATGCCAAAACCATACAATGGAAAAAAGATAGCACCTTCAACAAATGGTGCTGGTCTAACCGGATGTCTACATGTAGAAAAATGAAACTAGAACCATACTTATCAACCTGCACAAAACTGAAGTCTAAGTGGATCAAAGACCTCAACATAAAACCAGACACATTAAATTGGTTAGAAGAAAAAGTGGATAATACCCTTGAACTCATTGGCACAGAAGACAACTTCCTGAACAGATCATCAACAGCACAGGCTCTAAGAGCAACAATCAATAAATGGAATCTTATGAAATTGAAAAGCTTCTGTAAATCAAAGGACACCATCATCAAAACAAAACGACTGCCTACAGATTGGGAAAGAATCTTCACCAACCCTTTATCTGACAGAGGGCTAATATCAAGTATATATTAATAACTAAAGAATCTCAAAAGCAGCAAACCAAGGAATCCAATTAAAAAAAGGGGAACAGAGCTAAACAAAGAACTGTCTGTAGAGGAATATCAAATGGCAGAGAAACATGTAAAGAAATGCTCAACGTCATTATCCATTAGGGAAATGCAAATTAAAACGACCATGAGATTTCACCTTACACCCATCATGGCCAAGATGAAAAACTCAACTGACAACACATGCTGAAGAGGTTGTGGAGAAAGGGGAACCTCCTGCACTGATGGTGGGAATGTAAACTTGTACAACCTCTCTGGAAGTCAATCTGGTGCTTTCTCAGACAAGTTGGAATAGTGCTTCCTCAAGATCCAGCTAAACTACTCCTAGGCATATATCTAATAGGGGCTCAAGTACACAAAAAGGACATTTGCTCAACCATGTTTGTAGCAGCTTTATTTGTAATAGCCAGAAGGTGGAAACAGCCCAGATGCCCCTCAACTGAAGAATGGATGCTGAAATTGTGGTACATCTACACAATGCAATATTATTCAATAATGAAAAAAAAATCATGAAATTTGCAGGTAAATGGTGGGACTTGGAAAGGATCATCCTGAGTGAGCTGTCCCAGAAGCAGAAAGACACACATGGTATATACTCACTCATATAGACATACAACATAGGATAAACCTACTAAAATCTGTACTTTTAAAGAAACTAATCAAGAAAGAGGACCCTGACTAAAATGCTTAATTCCCATTCTGAAAGGCAAAGAGGATGGACATCAGCAGAAGAAATCAGGAAACAACCTAGGAACCTGCCACAGAGAGCCCCTGAAAGGCTCTGCCCTGCAGTCTATGAAAGTAGATGCTGAGACTTATGGCCAACTGTTGGGCAGAGTGCATGGAATCTTATCTAACAAGTGGGAAATAGTAAGGTCTGGAGACAACAGGAAATCCACAAGGAGAGCAACAGAACCAGAAAATTTTAACACAGGGGTCTTCCCAGAGACTCATACTCCAACCAATTACCAGGCATTGAGATAACCTAGAACCCCTGCACAGATGTAGTCCATGGCAGTTTAGTGTCCAAGTGGGTTACATAGTAATAGGGAGAAGGACTGCCTCTGACATATTCTGATTGGCCTGTTCTTTGATCACCTCCCCCTGAGTGGGGAGCACCCTTCCCAGACCACAGATGATGACAATGCAGCCCTCCTGATGTGATCTGATAGATTAAAATCACAAGAAATGAGAGGAGCACCTCCCCTATCAGTGGACTTGGGGATGGGCATGCATGAAGAAAGTGGAGGGAAGATGGGATTAGGAAGGCAGGAGGGAGAGGTTTATCGGGGGATACAAAGTTAATAAAGTGTAATTAATAAAATAAATTAAAATAAAATAATCTATTCACATTATACTCCATGCATAAAAACATGAAATTATATTGTGCCAATTAAAAATTAAGAAAATAAAACCAAACCAATTAAATAAAAAAAAAAAGAACATTGTCCTTTTCATTTAGATTTTAAATTTTTGTGGCATATAGGCTTTTGTAGTAAGGCCTAGTGATTGTTTGGATTTCCTCAGTGTCTCTTGTTATGTTCCCCTTTTCTTTCCTGATTTAAATGATTTGGATAGTTTCTCTCTTCCTTTTTGTTCGTTTGATTAAGGGTTTATCTATCTTGTTGATTTTCTCAAAGAACCAGCTCTCGGTCTCTTTGATTCTTTGAATTATTTGTTTCTAATTTGTTGATTTCAGCTCTGAGTGTGAGTATTTCCAACTGTCTATTCATCTTGGGTGTATCTGCTTCTTTATTTCTATTGTTTTTAGATGTGTCCTTAAGTTGCTTGTAAGGAATGTCTCAAACTTCTTTCTGTAGGTACTTAGTGCTATGACCTTTCCTCTTAGCACTGCTTTCTTTCGGTCCTATAAATTTGACTAAGTTGTGCCTTCATTTTCATTGAATTTTAGAAAGTCACTAATTTGTTTTTTTTTTTTTTAATTTCTTCCCTGACCAACCTATCATTGAGTAGAGAGTTGTTTAGTTTCCATGTGTATATAGACTTTTTGATATTTTTATTGTTGTTGAGGTCTCGATTTAGGCCATGTTGGTCTAATAGGTTCAGTGATTATTTTATCTTCTTGAATCGGATGAATTTTGCTTTGTGCCCTAGTATATGGTCAAATTTTGAGAAGGTTCCATGAGGTGGTTAAAAGAAGTTATACTCTTTTTCGTTTGTGTGAACAATTCTGTTTATCTATGAAGTCCATTTGATTTAGCACCTCTGTAAAGTACCATTATTTCCCTCTTTAGCTTCTGTCTAGATGATCTTTCCCTTGGTGAGAATGGAGGGTTTAAGTCTCCTACTTTTAAGATGTTGGGATCAATATGTTATCTCAGCGTTAATAATGTTTCTTTTACAAATGCAATTGCTGTTGTGTTTGGGGCATGGATGTTCAGGATTGTGCTGTCCTTCTGGAGGATTTTTTCTTTAATGTGATAAAGTGTCCCTCTTCATCTCTTTTGATTAATTTTGGTTAAAAGTCTATTTTATTAAAAATTAAGATAGCTACCCCAGCTTGTTTTTTGGGTCCATTTGCTTGAAAAACATTTTTATAGCCCTTTACTCTGAGGCAGTATTTATCTTTGTTGCAGAGGTGTGTATCTCTTCTTCTATGATTTTCTTGAAAATATTTTTTGAACCTTGGATTCTTGAATCTTCTTTTTCTTTTGTCTATTCCTATTATTCTTAGATTTCCTCTTTTCATGGTGTCCTTGATTTCTTGGATGTTTTCTGTTTGGAGCTTTTCTGATTTTACTTTTTCTTTGATAGATATATCAATTTCTGCAATTGTTTCTTCAGTGCCTGAGATTCTCTCTTCCATCTTTTGTATTCTGCTGGTCATGCTTACCTTTGTGGTTCCTGATCTTTTCTCTAAGTTCTCCAGCTCCAAGGTTTTCTCTGTTTATGTTTTCATTATTGATTCAAATTCTGTTTTCATATCTTGCACCATTTCTTTCATCTGTTTGAATGTGTATTCCTGTCTTTCCTTGATGCCCTATATACTTTTATTTGTTTCAATTTCCTGTGCTTCTATTTGTGTGGCTATATTTGCCTGCATTTCTTTGAGAGCTTTGTACATTTCTTCTTTGTTTGCTTTCATTTGTGTGGCTATTTCTCTGAGAGATTTGTTGGTTTCCTCTCTATGTACCTTTAATAATTCAATAAGCTTAGCTGTGATATCATTTTTCTGTGTTTCTGATGAATTAAAATATCCATTGATTTTGGGGGTTGTTGCTGAACCCATAATGTCCTGGTTTTTGTTCTTATGCAAACCTCTAGTCATCTGTTTATCTGTAACCTTCTCTGTTTGTCCTGGAGTCTGTTCTTCAGACTAGGTCCATTTGTCTCTGGTGTCTGGAGTATTCTTCAGGAAGATTAGAAAGGTCCACCAGTTTGATAGTGGGTGTTAGTGTTTCAGCTGTAGCTAAGGGAAAAAGGTCGCGGGCACATGTGTGCAAGTGAGGGTGTGTTCGAGGAAATGTGTTTTGAGGGACAAGATGATAGAGTGTGGAGATGCCTGGAAGGGTGGAGCTTAAGCATAGGAGGTGGCACTGAGCTGTTCGTGGGCACAATGTGCATGCACAGGTTCCCTGAATACTGCATCGGCCTACAGGTTTGATGTAGTCCTCCTGGTATCAGATCTGTCTGGGCTTTAGGAATTGTTTGCCTTGATTCCACGCTTCAACCTACAGAACAGTGCCTTCAATGTTGAAAACACTCCCTGAAGAGTCTTTAGGTTGCCCACAGTGGAGGTGTGGGTGGAAGGGATCTGATGTCTGGTTGCTATGGCAGAGGGTCCCTGGATCTGGGACTTTGCATGCACTAACTTGAAGGCATCCTCACTAGCTTGTAGGCCTAACCTGAAAGCATAGGGGTTCCCACTTTTCTCTACTCTCAGATTTGGGATCATAGGGGCAAATGGAGTGTGTAGGAGATCCATCAGCCTAGTGGTATCCACTGTTTGCCCACCAAGCAGGAAGACTGGTTCTCGGGAGAGCTGTCTCATCTGTCTCCATCACTGAGCATGGAGGCTCCTGCTTGAGCTAGCCATTGTCGCTAACCTGGGATGCCTTTACAGCTGCGGGCTACAGAGCCTACCTGGGATGCCCTTATAGTTGCTTGCAGCAACTGCTGAACAGGGTGGCCCTTACTGCTGCTTCTGCTGTCTCAGTCACTGAACATGGAGGATCCCGCTTGACCAGTGCAGCCTCTGCCAAGAAAGGAGGCCAGGGTTTGTGGTAAGGGGAAGTGTAGGGGTTGAATATTCACCACTCTCAGTCCCTGGAGATGGTCTGGATCCAAACTCTCCCAGCTCATAGATTGTCCTCTCTTGGCCAGGAAGCCTCAATGTCGATGTTCTGACTTCAGCTGCCCCTCCACTCACAAATTTTGGAGTTTTGTATCCTGTGCCTCTCATATAAGGTGTGCGCTGCTCACTGCCCTCTTTGATTCTCGCTCATGCTAATGTTTTTAAATGTACATCAAAGATTATGTGTTAAATACAGGTTTGGGTCTGAAGTACATGGTTTTACTAGGAGACAGAGGTTTGTGGAAATTTTTAGGCCACAGTACCAATGTCCTTAAAATAGATATCAGGTCCCTATGCCTGTCATCTTTGCCTAATAGATAAAATTAGATAAACAGTTTTCTCTCCCACGTGTCCTCACCATATTGTGTTGCCTTATTATATGTCCTAAAGTAGAAGAACCAACAATGGCCCGAAACCTTAAAAACTGTGAGACAGAACAAACCTTTCCTCCTAAAATCACCTGTCTCATGTATTCAGTTATATTGATGGAAAGCTGAGTAACATGATGACTGCTTTAGAGAACTTGAGAAATATTATAGGTTTTTCATAATTGTTACCTTGAAAAATTGCCATAGGTTCAAAAGATTAAGCTTATTTCCCAACTAAACTTAACAAATATATATATATATATATATATATATATATATATAGGCTGGAAGGACAACCAAATAAAAATACTACAATATAATACTAGAAAAGACTACATTTTATTCAGTACATTGTGCTGCATATTTCTAGAGCATTACACAAATACTATGTATTCTCCTGCTAGTCATAATATAGAGGGAACCTCTGTGGTGCTTTGTAAGCTGTATTTGGTTTCTTCAAACTCTGAGATTAATTTCAGTATTATTTTTAATTAACATACTAAACAATGGGTGTTGTGAAATTTTCATTGCCTTGCTTTATTCTTTTTTATTTTCTTTTAAAATTTTATATTAGTTTATTTACTTTATATACTGAGGTGCCCTTACCTCCCTTCCTCCCAGTTCCCCTCACTTGCTCTCCTTCTTCCTTCACCTCTCCCTTTTCCCCCAGGAAAGAGTAACCCCCTTCCCAAGGGGCAGGTACATATACCTTCTCCAACACATCAAGTCACATCTGCACTGAGAATATCTTCATCCCGTGATGCCCTTCAAGGCAACCCTGCCAGGAGAAAGTGACCCAGAAGCACGCAATAGAGTCAATGTTAGAAAAAGCACCTCCCTACACTTCCAGGGGCCCCATATGAAGACTAAGCCACCCATCAGTTACATGTGTGCAGGGGGCTGAGGTCCAGATCATGCATGCTGGTTAGTTGATGTCTCAGTCTCTGAAAGCCCCCATGGGACTAGGTTAGTTGTTTCTGTTGATCTTCTTGTGAGTTTCCTGTCCTCTCCAGGTCCTTCCATCTTTCCCCCAACATTTCATCAGGACACCCAGAGCTCTGCCCCATGCTTGGCTGCAAGTCCCATCTGTCTTGATCAGCTGCTGGCTGGATCTTCCAAGGGGACAGTCGTTAGGCATCTGTCTGAAAACACAGCAGAGCATCATTATTACTGTCAGAGCATCATTATTACTTCCAGGTGCTGGCTCTATACTGTGGGGTGAATCTCAGGTTGGGCTAATTACTGGTTGGAACTTCTCTGAATCATTGTTCCCTCTTTGTTCCTGCGAGATAATTTTGGCACACAAGTTTTCTTGGTGGGTTGTTGCTCCCCTCATTCCACTAGTCCTGCCTGTCTAGGAGGTAGTCACTTCAGCCTTCAGGTCCTCCCGACCTCCACCATTTATACAATGGAATACTACTCAGTTATTACAAGGACATCATGAAATTTGCAGGCAAATGGACAGAACTAGAAAAGATCATCCTAACTGAGGTAATCCAGACCCAGAAAGATATACATGATATGTATTCACATATAAGTGAATATTAGACCTATAGTAAAATCTACAGTCCCAAAACTCTAGGTAAAAAAGGGCCCAAGGAAGGATGCCAGAAGGGTAAATAGAATAGACTGCAGAAGTGGATGAAGAGAGGGAACTGAGCAGGAGATGGAATGGGGCGGGAAACAAGAATGGAGATCAGATGTGGGAAGAACGGTGGTGGGAGGTGAGAGGACTAAGAACAAGGAGAGAAACGGGGGGGATCTCTTTGTGAATCTTGAGGTCTGATACCGGATAGGCTCCTGGGAGAATATGTGTGTGATTCAAGCTGCTTTATTCCTATTTCTCTTTTCCTACTAGTGTCCACATTACTGCCCCATCCTCCTGGTTTCAAATTTCTCTCTCCACTCCCCTTCTCCCACTCTTCAGGCTTCCCCCTTGCCTTTTATAGCCCACTTTCTTTTTACTTTATATATTTATTTTATTTTTAATTATGTGGTATGTGTGTGCAAATATGTCAAAGCTTTGGAGGACAGAGGCTTTAGAATACCCTCCAGCTGCAGTTATAGTAGGTAATCAGCTACCCAACATGGGTTCTAGGAACTACGCTTGTGTTCTCTGCAAGTCCTAAATGCCAAACCATCTCTCCAGCAACCTAACTTCTCTCTCTCTCTTTCTCTCTCTCTCTCTCAAACACACACACACACACACACACACACACACACACACACACACAATTAATCTAATTCTCTTCATGAGACATAGTCAAATTGTTAAATTTTACAGCCTGGACATGATCTGTGAGGTTTGGTGGAGTAAAAATGTGAGAGTGGGAAAAGTGAGTCAATGAATGTCTGACTTGTATCAACTATCCATGTACATATTAATTTTGTGTGTTTCTGTACCTTCCAGGAGGCCCAGTCACCATATGGCCAGGATGAAGGATGAAGGATGAAGCACCTGGTTCTGAGTCACAAGACCTCTCATCCTGCTGAGGGTGTGGGAAAAGGAGATTTTCTCTGCAATAAGTGTTACTCCTCTTTTAGCTGGACTGCTGGCACTAGGCCAGTTCACAGTGAGGAGTTCAGGGATCTGAGACCCAGCCAAGTAGCAACAAGAAAAGGACTGAGTTCCTTCAGGAACACCCTGCAGCTCCCTCCTGCAGAATGGCACTAAGGCAGGAAGAGAAGAACAGCAAAAGCAAAGAAGCTATAGGAGGTCAGGAGGGCTATAGCAGTGATGTCAGCAGTTATGTGGCAGCTACCTGGCCAGAAGTTGAATCCAGAGGGTGATTGGGTGGGGTGTCCAATGATGAATTCTTCTAAAAGGGAGGCTCTTATTTCATCAGTGCTAGAGCTCAGTATAAACAGCCAGTCTCAGATGTCCTTTAGGGAAATAGATGATGCTCTCTTCTTTATTTCATGTGAAACAGGGACTTATAAACTGTGGGCAGTGAGGAGGGTCTTTGAGAATGAATGCTTCTCATTGGGGCTTGTGACACTGGTGATACTATATTTGCATGAGGAAAGATAACAGGTGACAAGTTCATGTGACTGACCACCTGCAGCCACTTGGAGCTTGTGTTACATGCTCCTGAGACAGGCAAAGAAACAGGATAAAGCTTTGTCCCACACCTTTCTTCTCAGGATGAGATGTTAAATCTCAAGTTTGAGATTTCCAAGGTTTGAACATGCCCCATCTCGGCAATGCAATGTCACTTCCTCTGGAGGCACAGTTCACTAGCCTCACAGTTTTGATGTTATAGAGGTAGTAATTTGCTATTCCAGGTATGATGTAGTAACATACATATGGTTCTTTAAAGTAACAACATAAATCACACTGTTCACAATTAACCTTATAGTTCATTTGCCTTTTAATATTATCTTTTGACTACAATTTACTGGTACTCTCCTCTCTTGAGTGGGTCAGATTATATCATTCTCTTCATGGTATAGAGAAAGGTTTTGCTATGTGTATTCAACATTTCTTCCCAACAACTGCTGTTAATGTCTTTCATGTTTTTAATGGTAACTTAAGTCAATGGACAAGAGTTTGTCTTCATATTAATTAAAACAACTAGCTTTATCCAGAAGGTATGAACATATTGACATTTTTAACCATGTTCTTTAGTCCGCAGAAATGAATTCACACTGTCCAATTGAAAGTCTAGTTAATGTGGCCAGCGTTTTCTGTACTTAATTGAAAAACTGAATTTGAGTGATACCTTTTGGTCACCAACTGCATTGTACATATATTGACATTTCCCTCAAAAAGAGGTTATCAAAGTATAACATAAGCATAAAAGTAGTTGGTGTAATAGTTGTTGTAATTGAATAGAAGATGTGGATAGACATGGGAATTGGGAGAAGACAGGGAACAGGACAGGAGCCTAACACATAGAGCCTCTGAAAGACTCTACCCATCAAGGTATCAAAGGAGATGATGACACCGATAGCCAAATTTTGGGCAGAGTGCAGGGAATGTAATAGAAGAAGTGGGAGACAGAAAGATGTGGAGAGGACAGGAACTCCACCTGGAGACCAACAGAGCCAAAACACCTTGGAACAGGGGTGTCTGCAGAGACTGATACTCCAATCAAGGACCAGGCATTGAAAGGAACTAGATGTCCTACTCAAAAGAAGTCCATAGGCTGCTCAGTTTCCAAGTGGGTTCCCTAGTAAGGGGTACAGGGCCTGTCTCTGACAGGAACTCAGTAGAAGGCTCTTGGATCACCACTTCTTGGGGGGTGCAGCCTTTCCAGATCACAAAGGAAGATGATTCAGCCAAGCATGATGAGATCTGATAAGCTAGGGTCAGATAGAAGGGGAGGAGGTCCTCCGGTATCAGTGGACTAGGGAGAGGCATGGGGAAGAAGAGGGAGGATGAGTAGGACTGGGAGAAGTTTAGGGTGGGGAGCTACAGCCTGCATGCATAGTGAATAATTTTTAATAAATAATAATAGATAAAGTTTTACAAAACTTGGGTTAGAAAAATGTTGGTTGGAATCAGACAGTCCCCTTTATATGCTGAGGCATATCAGTCAAGCTAATCCTGTTGAGCTTTTCCTTATGTGAAAAGGTGGAATGAAATAGCATTTTCGAGGAGTATAGAAATTAAGTGATGTATTACATTAGTATGTCAAACATGCTAATTATACTTTAATTATTCAATAAATGGAAGTTCTTTTTGATTAAATTTTATTTTTTATATTAATTACAGTTTATTTACTTTGTATCCCAGCTGTAGCCCCTCCCTCATTTTCTCCCAATCCTACCCTCCCTCCCTCATCTCCTCCCTGCCCCTCTCTAAGTCCACTGATAGGGAAGGTCCTCTTCCACTTCCATCTGACCCTAGCTTATCAGGTCTCATTAGGACTGGCTGCAATGTCCTCCTCTGTGGCCTAGCAAAACTGCTCCTCCCTCTGGGGGGAGGGAGGCCAAAAAGCCAGCCACTGAGTTCATGTCAAAGACAGTCCCTGTTCCCCTTACTAGGATACTCACTTGGATACTGAGCTGCCATGGGCTACATCTGAGCAGGGGTTCTAGGTTATATCCATGATTGGTCCTTGGTTGGAGAGTCAGTGTCAGAAAAGCCTCCTGTGTCCAGATATATTTGGTCCTTGTGGAGCTCCTGACCTCTCCAGTTCTTACTAACTCCTCCTTTCATATGATTCCCTGCACTCTGCCCAAGATTTGGTTATGAGTCTCAGCATCTGCTTTGATACACTGCTAAGTAGAGTCTTTCAGAAGCCCTCTGTGGTTGGGTTCTGACCTGTTCCCTGTTTTCTTCCTCTTCCAATGTCCATCTCATTTGTCTTTCTAAATGAGGATTGGTCATCTTGCCCCAGGTCATCCTTGTTCAGTTTCTTTAGTTGTACAGATTTTAGTATGTTTATCCTATCTTATACATCTAGTATCCAGTTATAAGTGAGTATATACCATGTGTGTCTTTCTGCTTCTGGGATAACTCACTCAGGATGATCTTTTCTAGATCCCACCGCTTACCTGCAAATTTCATGATTTCCTTTTTTTTTTTTTAATTGCTGAGTAGTATTCCATTGTGAAAATGTACCACAGTTTGTGTAATCCAATGCTCGCTTTGGCAGCACATACACTAAAATAGGAACTATACAGAGAATATTAGCATGGCCCCTACACAAGGATGACACCCAATCATAAAGAATAAATGGCACTTCTAAATATTGCTCTAATAGTCACCTAAAAGTATATGTTTTTAAATGATATAGCATAGGAAGAAAGGATACTCTTTTTTGAAGTTTTTAGATTTTTATTAATTACACTCTATTCACTTTGTATCTTAGCTGTAGCTCCCTCCTTCATTCCCTCCCAATTCTACCCTTCCTCCCTCATTTCCTCCCATGCCCCTCTCCAAGTCCACTGATAGACGAGGTCGAGGTCCCTCTCCTCTGACCCTAGCCTATTTGGGGTATCATCAGGTTTGGCTGTATTGTTTTCCTCTGTGGCCTGGTAAGGCTGCTTGCTCCCACCTCAGAGGAAGATAGTGAAAGAACCAACCACTGAGTTCATGTCAGAGACAGTCCTTGTTCCCATTATTAGGGTACCCTGTTGTACACTGAACTGCCATGGGCCAAATCTGAGCAGAGGTTCTAGGGTATTTCCATGCATGATCCTTGGTGGGAGTAACAGTCTCAAAAAGGACCCTTGATTATTTTGCTCTCCTTGTGGAGCTCCTGTCGCCTTCAGGTCTTTCTATCTCTTTTTCCTTCTTTCATAAGATTCCCTGTACTCTGCCCAAAGTTTGGCTATGAGTCTTAGCATCTGTTTTGATACCCTGCTGGGTAGAGTCTTTCAGAGGCCCTCTGTGGTAGGCTTCTATCATTTTGCCTGTTTTCTCTCTCTTTTGATATCCATCCAGTTTGCCTTTCTGAGTGAGGAATGATCATCTTACACAGGGTCCTCCTTCTTGCTTAGTATCTTTAGATATGCAGATTATATTTACTTTATATATTATATTTATAGAACATTTCACTCAAATAGAAAATAATATACCTTCTTCTCAGTTCCTCACAAAAGTTCTACAAAACTGACCACATACATGTACACAGATCAAGTCCCAACAAACCAAGAATTTGGAAATAGCATCTTGTATCCTATCATGGATAGGATGATTTTAATCCATGACTACTATGGATTAAAGCTGGAAATAAAAACCAGAAAGTACAGAAAGTATAAAATCTCATGGGATATGAAAATGTCACAACTGAGTTAAAGCTGTGTCCTGAGAGAAATTAAGAAAGAAATTAAAAATATTTTAGAATGAAATGGCAATGAGAGCATAACATACCCAAACTTATGGAACCTAATGCAGGTCATTCCAAGGGACAAGATCATAGAACAAAGTGTTTATATAAAGAAAATTGGAGAGATCTCATATAAGTAACTTAACACAATATCTTAAAGCTCTAGAACAGAAAAAAGAAAAAAACTACCAATGGAGTAGATGGAAAGATATAATCAAACTCAAGACTGAAATCAATAAGCTAGAAACAAAGAAAAAAAACAATAAAATTAATCAATGAAGCTATGATTTGGTTCTTTGAGAAAATCAATAAGATTGACAAACATTTAGCCAAACTAAATAAAAACTGAAGGGAGAAAATCAAATTAAAATATTAGAGATGAAAAGGGGGAGATAAGAACAGCTACTAAGGAAATCCAGAGAATCATAAAGACATACTTTAAAAGTCTGTTCTCCACCAAAATGGAAAAACAAAGAGAAATGGATAATTTTCTTGATATATAACACCTACCAAAATTAAATTAAGATCAGTAAATCTACTTCAACAAACTTATAACCCATGGTAAAATAGAATCAGTAATTAAGTTTCTTCATTGAAACAAAACAAAGCAAAACAAAAAAAAACAAAAACAAATAAACTATGACCAGATGAAATTAGTGAAGAGCTCTACCAGACCTTCAGAGATGAATTAATACTAGTACTTCTCAAATTATTTCATAAATGAGAAACAGAAGAAACAATCCCCAATTCTTTTTACCTGATACCTAAACCACATAAAGACTTCCCCAAAGAAAAAGAATTATAGACCAATTTTCCTTATACATATTTAGGATGCTTCTATTGTAATTAGGTTTCATCTTACACCAGAATGGCAACTAAATACAATAAATGATAGCTCATACTGGTGTGGATGTAGAGTAAGGGGAACAGTCATCCATTGCTTGTGAAAGTGCATACTTGTACAGCCATAGTGGAAATCTGTGTGACAGTTCCTTGGGAAACTGGGAATAGATTTATGTCAAGATACAACTATATTACTTTTGATCATATATCAAAGGGCTTCTACATTCTACCACAGAAACACTTGCTCAAACATGCTCACTGCTACTCTATTCTTGATAGAGAAAAGGGATTGGGAGGGGAGAAAGGAGGGAGCAACTGGAGGGATACAAAGTGAATAAAGTGTAGTTAAAAATATAGACACAATTAATTATTATTAAATAAAGTATTAAATATTAAGTAAATACAATGTATATATGCAAAATTAAATAAAGTAAAATTTTAATTTTGAAAAAAAGATTAAATGTTCATCAACACATAACAAAAGGGGAGTAAAGAAAATGTGGTACATTTACATAAAGGAATATTACTCTGTTGTTACAAAAATTAAAAAAAAAATTCAAGTAAATAGATGGAGCCAGAATCCAATCATTCTGAAGTGGTAACCCAGATCCGAAAAGACAAATATGCTTTGTATTCACCTGTAGGTGAATGTTATTTATTAAGTCTTCAGTAAGTATGGCAAAATCCTTATAACCAGAAGTTTGGTATAGATTAAGGGACTAGATGAAGGAATAGATCTTCCTATGAAAGGAAAATAGAATAGATAATTCAAATGGATGGGAGTTAGGACTGGAAAGAGGTGATCAAACATACAGGACCGTGGGAAAGGGAGATGAAGGATGTAATATGAGAATGGACAGCTAAAATTAAGGGCCATTTGAGAGGTCATATGGAAACAATATAGTAGAAGTGTCCTAAAATACATACATACATTCTGGGAATGTGGTAGATCCAATTGAGTTATTGGCCAAAGAAATCCCATGGAAACCCTTAAACAATCCAGTCAACTGTCAAGGCTATTGTTTGTTGTCAAGAAGCTGATGGTAAAACCCTTTTATTAAGACAACAGCTACACAACATACTGAGCATGGAGAAGTCAAGCTGATGCCACACCAAGCCTGTATCCCTTCTAACTAGTGTTCAGAACATTTGGAGGACACTCTGTAACCACCAAAGCAGAAAGGTAAACACCAACACAGTTATAAATCTTTTCCATCTACAACGCATGAAAGATGTGTTAGTGCAATAGTGGCACAAAGCATGTGAGAATAACTAACCAATATGTGATTGGAGTTAAGACCCACTGCATGAGATGGAATGTGGTGTGTGTGTGTGTGTGTGTGTGTGTGTGTGTGTGTGTGTGTATTTATATTGTCCTTGTGGCCAATACCCTGTGAATAGACAGGCTAGTGGTCTAAGGGAAAACCAGGTACAACTGTTCTGCTAAAGAAAGATAGAATTAAAATGACTCATAACAATATTCTGCTATACTCATACATCAGTGACATCATCAGAGAATCTTTCTCCAACAGTAGATGGAAATAAACACAGAGACTCACAATTGGACAATTTTGCAGGATATGTTAGACCTTACAAAACTTGTTCTAAATCGTTTGTCTTCATAAAATTCCTCCCTTTACAGCTCAGTAAATCCTGCAGAAAAGATGATAGAAAGATTTTGAGGGCCAGAGGAGATGTATAACTCAAAGGAAATAAGGCCTGAGGAACACGAAAGGGATGATGCACATATGAACTCAAAGAGACTACTTCAGTATGTACAGGGCTTGCACATATCTGCACCAGATGGGGTCCTAGAGCTGACAGAAGTAGAGACAAGGCTCTATCCATAACCAACAACCTATCTCCAATTAGAAAAAAAAACTTGCAAATTAAAAATTAGTATTATCAAGTATACAAACAATTCATAAACTGAACCCAATGCTCAGTTATAGATGATGGCCAACAAAAAAATGAACTCACAAGTACTTTGTTTTGTTTTGTTTTTGGGTTTTCTTGTCCCCCCCTCCCATACAAACTCTTTCAGTTCTATCAAACAAAACTTTTTTTTCAAGAGTATTTTTGATGTTTTCTTTTTTTTCTTCTACAGGTCTTTTGCTTATATAGAATGGTTTCTGATATTGTGTGTTTATGGGATTTTTGTGGGTGTAACTGTGTGTCGCTGCATCTGTTTGTGTTTCTTTCGATTTTTTAAAGTTATTTTTTATATTAATTACACTTTATTTACTTTGTTTCTCAACTGTAGCCCCCTCCCTCATTCCATCCCAATCCCTCCATCCATTCCTCAGCTCCTCCCTGCCCCTCCCTAGGCCCACTGATAGGGGAGGTCTTCCTCTACTTCAAGACTGGCTCCTCTGGGCTAGGGAGGATGCTACTCCCTTGTGGGGGGAGAGGTCAAAGAACCAGCCACTAAGTTCATGTCAAAGACAGTCCCAGGTACCCTTACTAGGGTACCCACTTGGATACTGAGCTGCCATTGGCTAAAACTGAGCAGAGGTTCTAGGTTATATCCATTCATGGTCCTTGGTTGGAAAATCAGTCTCAGAAAAGACCCCTGTTCCCATATATATTTGGTCCTTGTGGAGCTCTTGACCTCTCCAGGTCTTACAAACTCCCCCTTCATTCATATGATTCCAAGTACTCTGCCCAAGATTTGGTTATGAGTCTCAGCATCTGCTTTGATACACTGCGAGGTAGAGTCTTTCAAAAGCCCTCTGTGGTAGGCTGCTGTCCTGTTTCTTGTTTTCTCCTACTTCCAATGTCCATCCAATTTGTCCTTCTAAGTGAGGATTGATCATCGTATGCCGGTCCTCTTTGTTTAACTTCTTTAGGTGTACAGATTTAGCATATTTATCCTATCTTATAGGTCTAGTATCCACTTATAAGTGAGTATGTACCATGTGTATCTTTCTGCTTCTGGGATAGCTCACTCAGGATGATCTTTTCTAGATCCCACCACTTGCCTGCAGATTTCATGATTTCCTTGTTTTTAATTGCTGAGTAGCATTCCATTGTGTAAATGTGCCACACTTTCTGTATCCATTCCTCAGTTGAGGGGCATCAGGGTTGTTTCCAGTTTCTGGCTATTAGGAATAAAGCTGCTACGAACATGGTTGAACAAATGTCCTGGTTGTGTACTTAAGCAACTTTTGGATATATGCCTAGGAGTGGTATAGCTGGATCTTGAGTAATCACTATTCCTAATTATCTGAGAAAGCACCAGACTGATTTCCAAAGTGGTTGTGCAATTTTACATTCCCACCAGCAATGGAGGAGGGTTTCCCCTTCTCCACAACCTCTCCAGCATGTGTTGTCACTTGAGTTCTTGATCTTAGCCTTTCTGATGGGGGTAAGGTGGACTCTCAGGGTTGTTTTGATTTGCATCTCTCTGATGGTTAAGGATGTTATGTATTTCCTTAAGTGTTTCTCTGCCATTTTGCATTCCTCTACAGAAAATTCCTTATTTAGCTCCATACCCCATTTTTTAATTGGATTACTGGGTTTGTGGTTTTTAGTCTTCTTTAGTTCTTTAGATATTCTGGATATTAGCCCTCGATAAGATATATGGTTGGTGAAGATCATTTCTCAATCTGTAGGCAGTGTCTTTTGCTTTACAGAATATTTTCAGTTTCATGAGGCCCCATTTATTGATTCTTGATCTTAGAGGCTGTGCTGTTGGTGTTCTGTTCAGGAAGTTGTCTCCTGTACCAATGAGTTCTAGGCATTTTCCCACATTTTCTACTAAACAATTTAGTGTGTCTGGTTTTATATTGAGGTCTTTGGTCCACTTCGACTTTAGTTTTGTGCAGGGTGATAAATTTGTATCTATCTTCATTTTTCTGCATGTATACATCCAGTTGGACCAGCACCATTTGTTAATAATGCTGTTATTTTTCCATTGAATGATTTTGGCTTCTTTGTCAAAAATCAAGTTTCCATAGGTGTGAGGGTTTATTTCTGGGTCTTCAATTCAATTACATTGATCCACCATTCTGTTTCTATGACAATACCATGCAGTTTTTACCACTATTGCTCTGTAGTACAGGTTGAGATCAGGGATACCTCAAGACAATCTGTTGTTGTAAAAGATAATTTTGCCAATTCTGTTTTTTGTTTTTGTTTTTCCATAAATTGAGAATTTTTCTTTCAAGGTTTGTAAGAACTGTGTTGGTTTTTAGAAGGGAATTGCATTGAATCTGTAGATTGTCTTTGGCAATTTTGTTTTTTTTTTAATTTTTTATTAATTACACTTTATTCATTTTGTATCCCCCCATAAGCCCCTCCCTCCTCCCCTCCCTATCCCACCCTCCCTCCCCTTTCTGCTTGCATGCTCCTCCCCAAGTCCACTGATAGGGGATGATCTCCTCTCCTTTCTGATCTTAGTCTATCAGTTCTCATCAAAATTGGCTGCATTGTCCTCTACCGTGGCCTGGTAAGGCTGCTCCCCCCTCAAGGGGAGGTGATCAAAGAGCAGGCCAATCAGATTAGGTCAGAGGCAGTCCCTCTTCCCATTACTATGTAACCCACTTGGACACTGAACTGCCATGGGCTACATCTGTGCAGGAGTTCTAGGTTATCTCCATGAATAGTCCTTGGTTGGAGTATGAGTCTCTGGGAAGTTCCCTGTGTTCAAATTATCTTGTTCTGTTGCTCTGCTTGTGGAGTTTCCGTCCCCTCAAGCTCTTACTATTTCCCACTTCTTACATAGAATTCCATTCACTCTGCCCATCAGTTGGCCATCAGGCTCAGCATCTGCTTTGACAGTCTATACTGCAGAGGCTTTCAGAGGCCCTCTGTAGCAGGTTTCAAGGTTGTTTCCTGTTTTCTTCTGGCTTTCAGAGGCCCTCTGTAGCAGGTTCCGAGGTTGTTTCCTATTTTCTTTTTCTTCTGATGTCCATCCTCTTTGCCTTGCAGGATGGGGATTGAACATTTTAGTTAGGGTCCTCTCTTTTGCTTAGTTTGTTTAGATGTACAGATTTTAGTGGGTTTATTCTATGTTGTATGTTTATATGAGTGAGTATATACCATGCGTGTCTTTTTGCTTCTGGGACAACTCACTCAGGATGATCCTTCCGAGATCCCACCATTTACCTGCAAATTTCATGATTTCCTTAATTTTCATTGCTGAGTAATACTCCATTGTATAGATGTACCACAGTTTCTGCATCCATTCTTCAGTTGAGGGGCATCTGGGTTGTTTCCAGCTTCTGGCTATTACAAATAAAGCTGCTGCAAACATGGTTGAGCAAATGTCCTTTTTGTGTACTTGCGCCTCTTTTTGGGTATATGCCTAGGAGTGGTATGCCTGGATCTTGAGGAAGCGCTATTCCTAGTTGTCTGAGAAAGCTCCAGATGGATTTCCAGAGTGGTTGTACAAGTTTACATTCCCACCAGCAGTGGAGAAGGGTTCCCCTTTCTCTACAACCTTTCCAGCATGTGTTGTCCCTTGAGATTTTCATCTTGGCCATTCTGATGGGTGTAAGGTGAAATCTCAGGGTTGTTTTGATTTGCATTTCCCTAATGGCTATTGAGGTTGAGCATTTCTTCTCTGTGCTTCTCTGCCATTCGATATTCCTCTACAGAGAATTCTCTCTTTAGCTCTGTTCCCCATTTTTTAAGTGGATTACTTGGTTTGTTGCTTTTCAGCTTGGTTAGTTCTTTATATATTGGATATGAGTCCTCTGTCAGATAAAGGGTTAGTGAAGATTCTTTCCCAATCTGTAGGCAGTCGCTTTGTTTTGATGACGGTGTCCTTTGCTTTATAGAAGCTTTTCAATTTCATGAGGTCCCATTTATTGATTGTTGCTCTTAGAGCCTGTGCTGTTGGTGTTCTGTTCAGGAAGTTTTCTCCTGTATCAATGAGTTCTAGGGTATTCCCCACTTTTTTATCTAGCCGATTTAATGTGTCTGGTTTTATGTTGAGGTCTTTGATCCACTTGGACTTCAGTTTTGTGCAGGGTGATAAGTATGGATCTATTTTCATTTTTCTACATGTAGACATCCAGTTGGACCAGCACCATTTGTTGAAGATGCTATCTTTTTTCCATTGTATGGTTTTGGCATCTTTGTAAAAAATCAGGTGTCTGTAAGTGTGTGGGTTTATTTCTGGGTCTTCTGTTCGATTCCATTGATCCACCATTCTGTTTCTATGCCAGTACCATGCAGTTTTTATAACTGTTGCTCTATAGTACAGCTTGAGATCAGGGATGGAGATACCTCCAGAAGATCTTTTATTGTAGAGGATTGTTTTAGCAATTCTCGGTTTCTTGTTATTCCATACGAAGTTGAGAATTTTTCTTTCCAGGTCTGTAAAGAATTGTGTTGGCAATTTGATGGGCATTGCATTAAATCTGTAGATTGCTTTTGGTAAGATGGCCATTTTTACTATGTTAATCCTGCCAAGTCATGAGCATGGGAGATCTTTCCATCTTCTCATATCTTCCTCTAATTCTTTCTTCAGAGACTTGAAATTTTTTTCATACAAGTCTTTGACTTGTTTGGTTAGGGTTACACCAAGGTACTTTATGTCATTTGTGGCTATTGTGAATGGTGTTATTTCTCTAATTTCTTTCTCAGCCCTTTTGTCTTTTGTATACAGGAATGCTACTGATTTTTTTGAGTTAATTTTGTATCCGGCCACTTTGCTGAAGGTGTTTATCAGCTGTAGGAGTTCCCTGGTAGAGTTTTTGGGGTCACTCATGTATACTATCATATCATCTGCAAATAGTGATAATTTGACTTCTTCCTTTCCCATCTGTATCCCCTTTATCTCCTTCAACTGTCTTATTGCTCTAGCAAGGACTTTCAGCACTATGTTGAAGAGATATGGAGAGAGTGGGCAGCCTTGTCTTGTCCCTGATTTCAGTGGGATTGCTTTAAGTTTCTCTCCGTTCAGTTTGATGTTGGCTATAGGCTTGCTGTATATCACCTTTACTATGTTTAGATATGTGCCTTGTATCCCTGATCACTCCAGTACTTTAAACATGAATGGATGTTGGATTTTGTCAAATGCTTTTTCAGCATCTAGGGAGATTATCATGTGTTTTTTTTTTCTTTCAGTTTGTTAATATGGTGGACCACATTGATGGATTTCCGTATATTGAACCACCCCTGCATATCTGGGATGAAGCCTACTTGGTCATAGTGGATAATATCTTTGATGTGTTCTTGGATTCGGTTTGCAAGTATTTTGTTAAGTATTTTTGCATCAATGTTCATAAGGGAGATTGGCCTGAAATTCTCTTTCTTTGTTGAGTCTTTGTGAGGTTTAGGTACCAAGGTGATTGTGGCTTCCAACAATGAGTTTGGTAATGTTCCTTCTGTTTCTATTTTGTGGAATAGTTTGAAGAGAATTGGAGTTAGCTCTTCTTTGAAGGTCTGGTAGAATTCTGCGCTGAAGCCATCTGGTCCTGGGCTTTTTTTGGATAGGAGACTTTTGATGACTGCTTCTATTTCTTTGGGGGATATAGGACTATTTAATTGATTTACCTGGTCCTGATTCAGCTTTGGTAAGTCAAATCGATCAAGAAAATTGTCCATTTCAATTAGATTTTCAAATTTTGTTGAGTATAGACTTTTGAAGTAAGTCCTAATGATTGTTTGGATTTCCTTAGTGTCTGTAGTTATGTCCCCCTTTTCATTTCTGATTTTGTTGATTTGGGTGGTGTCTCTCTGCCTTTTAGTTAGCTTGGCTAAGGGTTTGTCGATCTTGTTGATTTTCTCAAAGAACCAGCTCTTGGTTTCATTGATTCTTTGAATTGTTTTATTTGTTTCTAATTGATTTATTTCAGCCCTGAATTTGATTATTTGGTTGGGTTCTTGAGTGGTTTAGGTATCAAAGTGACTGTGGCTTCATTGAATGAGATTGGTAATGTTCCTTCTGTTTTTATTTTGTGGAATAGTTTGAAAAGAATTGGAGTTAGCTCTTCTCTGAAGTTCTGGTAGAATTCTGCTGTGAACCATCTGGCCATGGGGTTTCCTTAGAAGAAAGACTTTTGATGACTGCTTCTAATTCCTTTGGGAATATGGGATTATTCAACTCTTTCTACCTCATCTTGATTTAATTTTGATAAGCGGCATCTGTCAAGAAAATTGTCCATTTCATTTAGAATTTTAAATTTTGTGGCTTTTTTAAATGATGATCTAATGATTGTTTGGATTTCCTCAGTGTCTGTTGTTTTGTTTTGTCTGTTTTTTTTTTTCTGATTTTGCTGGTTTGTTCAATTTATGACTGCGTTTTAGTTAGATTGGCTAAGGGCTTGTCTATCTTGTTCATTTTCCAAAATAACTGGCTCTTGGTTTCACTGATTCTTTGAATTGTTTTATTTGTTTCTAATTTATTGATTTCTGCCCTGACCTTGAGTATTTCCATCCATCTACTCCTCTTTGGTGTGTCTAATTCTTCTTTTTCTAGGGTTTTTAAGTGAGCCATTAATTTGCTTGTATGCGATGTTTCAAATTTCTTCTTGAAGGCACTTAGTGCTATGAACTTTCCTCTTAGGACTGCTTTCATTGTGTCCTATAAGTTTGGGTATGTTGTTCCTTCATTTTCATTGAATTCTCAGATGTATTTTATATCTTTCTTTTTTCTCCCCTAATCTAGCTGGCATTGAGTAGTGTGTTGTTCAGTTTCCATGTGTGTGTAGGCTTTTTACTATTTCTGTTGTTGCTGAGGTCCAGCTTTAGACCATGGTGGTCAGATAAGCTACAAGGGATTATTTCAATCTTTTTGTATCTATTGAGGCTTACTTCCAACTATATGGTCTATTTTGGAGAAGGTTCCAATAAGTGCTTAAAAGAAGGCATACTATTTTGAATTTGGGTGAAAAGTTCTGTAAACATCTATTAGGTCCATTTGATTTAGAGCCTCTGTAAGTGCCCTTATTTTCCTGTTTTGCTTCAGTCTGTACGATCTATCCCTTGGTGAGAGTGGAGTTTTGAAGTCTCCCACTATTAAGGTGATGGGGTTTATGTGTGATTTCTGATTAAAAATGTTTCATTCATGAATGTAGTTTCTCTTGTATTTGGGGCATAGATGTTCAAAATTGTGATGTCCTCTTGGTGGAATTTTCCTTTCATGAGAAAGAAGTGCCCCTTCTCTTATTTTTTGATCAATTTTGGTTGAAAGTTTATTTTATTAGATATTAGGAGGACTACCCCAACTCATTTTCTGGAATCGTTCTCTTGAAAAACATTTTTCCAGCCCTCTACTCTGAGGTAGTCTTCATCTTTGTTGCCGGGGTGTGTTTGTGGGATACAGCAGAATGTTGGATCCTGTTTCCTCAACACTTCTGTTAGTCTGTCTTTTTATTGGTGAGTTGAGTCCATTGATGTTGATAGCTAAGAGTGACCAATGTATGTTAGTTCCTTTTATTGTGGAGTTGGTGGTCTTATTGTGATTCATTGCTTGTTCTCTTTTAATTTTTGTTGGGGAATTATGTGTATACTATGTTTTCTTTGGTGTTGTTGTTTTTGTTGGATTGGCATTTTTCTTCTAGTATCTTCTGTAGGGCTGGTTTGCTATGTAGATATTGCTTAAATTTTGTTTGTCATGGAATATTTTGTTTTCTCCATCAATGTTGATTGAAGCTTTTCTGGGTATAGTAGTCTGGGTTGGCATTTGTGGTCTCTTAGAGTTTGCATAACATCTGCCCAGGCCCTTCTGGCATTCATAGTTTCTGATGAGAAGTCTGGTGTGATTCTGATAGGTCTACCTTTATATGTTACTTGGCCTTTTTCCCTTGCTGCTTTTAATATCTTTTGCTTGTTCTGTAGATTTAGTGTTTTGACTATGATGTGAAGTGAGTAGTTTCCTTTTTGGTCTAGTCTATTTAGTGTTCTGTAGGCCTTTTGTATGTCTATGGACATCTCTTTTAAGTTGGGAAAAATTTCTTCTATGATTTTCTTGAAAATATTTTCTCTACCTTGGAGCCTGGAAACTTCTTTTTCATCAATTCCTATTAGCCTGAGGTTCCAACATTTCATGGCATCTTTGACTTCTTGGATGTTTTTTGTTTGAACTTTTATGATTTTACTTTTTCTTTTAGAGAAGTATCAATTCCTGCCAGTGTATCTTCAACACCAGAGATTCTTTCTTCCATCTCTTGTATTTTATTGGTGATGTTTTAACCTTGTGGTTACTGATCTTTTCTCTAAGTTCTCCAGCTCCAGGGTTTTCTCTGTTTGTGTTTTCTTCATTGATTCTATTTCTGTTTTCATGCCTTGTACCATTCCCTTCATCTGTTTGAATGTGGATTACTTTCTATGAAGGTCTCTAATTTCTCTAATTTTTTGTTCATTTCCTCTCTATATGCCACTAATTGTGTCTCTGTTCGTGTGGCTATTTTTCTGAGAGATTTCTTCCTCTTTAATGGCCTCTAACAACTGGATAAGCATATCTTTAAAGTCATTTTTCTGTATTTCTGATGAATTGGAGTAACCATTGATTTTTGGGGGTTGCTGGTGAAGCCATGAGGTCCTGATTTTTGTTTGATGTGTTCTTTTTTATTTTTATTATTAGTTACATTTTATTAACTCTGTATCCCAGTTGTATTCTGCTCTCTCATTCCTTCCCATCCAACCCTCTCTCCCTCATCTCCTCCCTGCCCTTTCCAAGTCCATTGATTGGGAGTTTGATATGTTCTTAAGCCTACCTTTGGCCATTTGCTTATCTGTAACCTTCACTGTTTGTTTCATGGATTCTGCAGTTCAGACTGGTACTGTCTTTCTCTGGTGTCTGCAGAATTCTTCAGGATGATGACAGAGGTCCAGTCGTTTCAGCGTGTGTGTTGGTATTTCAGCTATACCCGAGAGAGGAAAGTCCACGGGTACAGAAGGACAAATGTGGACAAGCCTGTCTGTGTGTGTGGAAGTTTGCCTTGAAGGGAGGGGAGCTAGAGAATGTAAGAGCCTAGAGTGTGAGGGAGGGGAGCTTTGCAGGCACTAAAGGGATTGTGGAAGCTGAAGGTATTGCAGGCCCTGGTGGTGATGAGGGTGCAATTTGCTTTGCAAATTCCCTGAATACCTCAGTGGCCCACAGGCTACTGGTATTTGGTTCTGACTGAGCTTCAGGGGTTATTTCCCTGAGCTCCACTGGTAGACCTGCAGAGCAGGGGCTTCATTGCTGAGAACACTGTCCCAAGAATCCCTCTGTTTCCCACAGTAGATGCATGGGTGTGAGGGGTCTGATGTCTGGCTATCTTAGATAGAACATGGATCTGGGGCTCTGCAGGCTCTTGAAGGCGCACTCATTCTCTAGTAGGTAAAATTGGAAAGCACGGGGTTTCCCCCCTTTTCTCTACTCTCAGGTTTGGTCCTTCCGGGGCAAATGCAGGTGAGCTCCACCAGCTCAGTGGTGCTACAGCCATTGAACTAAACCAGGGAGTCCAGCTGCAGCCACAGAACTGGGACACTGTTCAAGGTGCCTGCCGGAAAGTCTTGGGGAGCCACAACTGTGGTCCTTGCACCTAGGTGGCCCTCGTGCCTGGTGTAACTGGGTGGTTTGGCTGGTCTGGTGGAGTTTGTTGGAGTTCAGTGGCTATACAGTTCATCACTGAGGGACTGGGCTGTGCTATACAGTCACTGGCTGGTTAGCCCTGTGGAGTTCATAGAGCCACTTGCAGACCCAGAACCCAGAAAGATGGTATCATGGATTTGGACCTGGAAGGCTGGTACAGCTGGCAGCTGCGTCTGAGGTGCTAAGAACCCCTCTTCTGTTGTCTTAGTCCTCAGGCAGTGAGTTCTGTGCTAAGAGTCTCTGGTGTGGAGGAGAAGGGACGCCAGAAAAGGGGGAGTCTAAGGGATTTAAATGTTTGCTACTCTCCATCCCCGGAGAAGTCCTTGGGTGACCTGAGCCTAAATGGTCTCAGCTCATGTGATGTTTCCTCTTGCTCAAGAAGCCTCAATTTCAATTTTCTTGCTTTACTGCCCCTCCACTTACTAATTTCGGAGTTTCAGATCCTCTGTCTCTCAGATATGGTGCAAGCTGGTTGCCATCATCTTGGATCTGTTTCTTGTGTTTTTTATTTGGCTCTTTTCTTAATTGTTTTGTCCTATTAAGGTTCTTTGTTAGTTTACTTTTATCTTCTGCTGTTTTTTAGATTCCTGTTTGTTTTTTTAATGAGAGGTAACAAGAAAAAAATATTGGTTTGGATTGGTTTGAAATTGGGGAGAATTTGGGAGGAGATGGGGTAGGAGAAACTGTAATCAGAATATATTGTATGAAAAAATCTACTTCCAATTTAATAAACAAATTTCTAAAAATTTTCAAAAAAAATGGAAATTACATTCAATATGTTTTGATCATATTCTTTAGCTGGACCCAACATTTTTTTTCCTCCTTTCCTCCCTACCCACACAATTTTATGTTTTTTCTCTTTCTCTCTCTCTCTCTCTCTCTCTCTCTCTCTCTCTCTCTCTCTCTGTGTTTCTCTGTCTCTCCCTGCCTCTCTTTGACTATTTTTCTGTGTCTCCATTATACCCAGAAAAATATAAAACCAAGGTCAAAATAAACAAACAACAAAAACAACCCCCTCAAAATTACCAAAACAAAACCAAAATACCACAAAGGTCATGGAACATGTTTAGTGTTGGGTAACTACCACTGGCCTCAGTCATGCACTGGAGCATGGTTGATAAACCCAGGGGTACTCCATTGGTTGGTGCTGCAACTTTGTGCCCACTTAGATTCTCTGTAAGTAATTTTGTTTGGTTAGATTTTCACAATTCTTATGCATACTGTCAAATCTATGCCAGTTCATATGTGTATCACCCCTGTTACATCTAGAAGACACTCTTTATTTGAATAATTACCTTCTGGCTCTTAAAATCTTTCTTCTTTTTATTTTTTATTTTTATTTTTTTTGCATTGATCGTTTAGCCTTATGGAGAATGATTTAACAAAGACATATAATTTGTGGTGAATGCTCCAAAGCCTTTCACTCTCAATACATTGTCCAGTTTTGGGTCTCTGGGTTAACACCCTTCTAGTGCAATGATAATATTCTTGGATGAAGAGTGAGTCTTATTGATCTATGTATATGGTGATATGATGTTAGGATTCATTTGTTATGTAACTTTAGCAGACTAATAAGCCTAGGCTTATTTCTAGAGTCCTAGGCCACTTTAAAAGTGTTAGGTATAGGTTCCATGTCATTCTTTAAAAAGTAGTTGGTTATTCTCATAAGGAATATGCCACTGTTACACCAGTATATCTTGTAGGCAGAAAGCAGCTGTAGAATGTATGACTGTGATGATATTGATAGCTGCTTTTCTAGTAGCATGTAAAGTACCCTCAGCATCATGAACACTTGTAAATAATGGTGATGTCTCTAGTTGAGCACCAGCCCAGTGTCTTCCTATGTGATGACATCAGTCAGTATCCTCTTCAGCAACAGGTCCTATTATCAGGTTATAATGAGGAACAAATAGCATTGATAATAGTCGATAATAGCCGATGATGTTTGCTTGGGGGTATAATGTGTGACCCCTCTAGCCAATGACTCAACAAGATGTAACCCGTTCATGGCACTGGAGGTTTAAGTTGGTGACAAAGATATTTAGATTGTGCATTGTCTTACCCACTACATAGCAACTTCATTTAAATTTCTTTCATATATGTACATAACTTAGGATTTTGTGTTTTTTTTTTTTTTACAAAAAAACATTTAGTGTTAGTTATTCTTCCTTACAATCCCTTCTTTAACCTGCTCTATCTCGCTTTCCACTTAATCCTCATTTTTTAGTTTTCTCTTTATCTTTTTACAATGCATTAGTCTGTTTCTCCGTTCTAGGAAGTTCCTTTTCCCATGTTCCTTTACAAGCTGCCACCCTGAAGTAAGATGTAAACTCCTTTGGGCACAATCTTTTAAAACTACAAAAATACATGTAAAGTTGGATATATTTTTAAAGTATAAGCATGATATTTGTGAAATATAATTTATGTGTATTTTGTAAAAAAAAAAGATTAAAAGTAATTGCTTATCTACTGTAGAAAAGCTAAAAGTTGAAGACAACTAAAAAATGATGAAAGTACAACCACTATAAGTCTCATTATCTATAGATGGTCATTATTATATTTGAGTATTTTCCTTCATAGAATGTTTTTCATTGATATACATGTAGCTAATATGAAACACAGTTTACAATTTGGAAGTATGCATTTCTAACAGCTTTGGGAGGAATGTTATTTCTGAGAACAATAATATAATCATTTTGTCTCATTATTCATCTTGTTATTTTTTTTTCAAGGTAACAATAGTTTATTAATTGTGGAAGGCCAAATTTTACTTTTAAAAATAACAACTGCTTGTTCAGGATGGTTTGAAGTCTTCATGATATTGAATAGCTTTCCTTGGCAACTTGATGAAGAAAAATTTGAAGTTTCTTTACAACAAAAACTGATACATTTCAAGCTACAATATTGTCTTAGGGTTTTATTGCTGTGAAAAGACATCATAACCATAACAATTCTTATAAATGATAACATTTAACTGGAACCTGGCTTACAGTTCAGAGGTTTAGTCCATTATCGTGGTGGGAAGCATGGTGGCAAACAGGCAGATGTTCTGGAGAGGTAGCTGAGAGTTCTACATCTGTATTGTCAGGCAGCAGGGAGAGATAGTGAATCACTAGGCCTGGCTTGAGCTTCTGAAACATCAAAGCCCATCCTCCCAATGACACACTTTCTCCTGTCAAGGTCACACCTACTGTACAACAAGGCTACACTTCCAAAAATGCCTTTTAGTCTAGGGAAGATTTTTTTCATTCAAACCACCCTAAATATAGATGCACTTAAATTAATCTTAAGTGATTTGAGGAAAATGTCAAAAGTAGAAATGCACACTCTAGATGGTTCTGCATTGAAATACTACATTACAAATTTTTAAAAATCTCAACTCTGATTTTAAACCTGAGAAACTTTAAGAAATAACTAAAGATATGGGTTGCAGAGCTAAAAATTTTTGTGTGCAATACATGCATGTGGACATGTGTGAAAGTGACATATGTGTATGCACATGTGTGGAATCAAGAGGTCACAGGGTACATGTATGTACATGCATGTAAAATCCAGAGGTCAGTGTCGGTACACGGAGGCAGATAAAAAGAAGGGTGAATAGATTGTGTCCCTTATAGTCTATCTCTAGTACTGACAGCCTTTTAAGGGGATCCTGAATAGTGATGGGGATAATTGGCTGGCATGTCTGGTCAATGGCAAAAGTAAGGGACAAGGCATTCTGCAGCTGTCTCCTTTTCACATCAAATTTCTCTCAACTTGTTATTTCCATTGATATGTATAAGTTATTTTTTAAATTTTGTGAGATGCCAATTATCAATTGGTAACATTATTTATTGTGTGACTCAAGTTCTGTTCAGGAATTCTTTCTTCTGCTGCTACTATGAAGTGTTTCCCCAAACTATTTCTTTAAAAATTCAATTTCATAGGTGGTTTGGTGTTCCCCTCTCTCTACCAGAGTCCTGTCTGGTTAGAGAGTGGCCGCTCTGTTTTCCATGACCCCTGCAACCAGGGGTTTCAGTTACAGTCACCCCCATATCCTCCCAGAAGCCCACCATGCTACAAGTCTCTGGCTTGTCTAAGAGATTCCCCCTTCCATGGTTGCTATTCTCTCTACAAACCTCTATCCTCTTGCCTGTGTCCACCCTGTATTTCCTCCCCACCATTTCCCTCAGTGTTTCTTCTTCTATTCTCTTCCCTCTCTTCAAACATTTCAACTGACTATTCTATTTCATTTTTTGCAAGAGATTCAAGCATTTTCATTTGGGTCCTCCTTGTTTCATAGCTTCTTTGGGCAGGTGGATTATAGTATGGTTATCTTCTACTACAGGGCTAATACCCTCTTATAAGTGAGTACATGCCCTGTGTATCTTTCTTAGTCAGAGTTACCTCTTGCAGGATGATCTTTTCTAGTGCTATCTATTTTTCTGCAAAACTCAAGATTTTCTTTTTTTTGTAATGGCTGAGTAGTAATCTATTGTGTAAATGTACCACAGTCTCTTTATCCATTCTTCAGTTGAGGGACATCTAGCTTGTTTCCAGTTTCTGACTATTATGAATAAACATGATATGAATATAGCTGAACAAATATCCTTGTGTGGTGGGTCATCTCTTGGATACATGCCCAGATGTGGTATTGGTGAGTCTTGAGGTACAGTTATACCCCATTTTCAAAGAAAGCACCAGATTGATTTCCAGAGTGATTGCACAAATTTGTGCTACCACCAGCAATGAAGAGGGGAATTCCACCTTCTCCATATTCTCATCAGAATGTGCTATTACTTGAGTTTTTGATCTTAGCCATTCTGAGGGATATAGGATGAAATCTAAGAGTCCTTTTGATTTTCAATTTCCTGATGACTATGCACTTTGAGAATTTCTTTAAATATTTCTCTTCCATTTGATATTCTTCTGTTGAGAATTCTCTGTTTAGTTCTGTACCCCATTTTCTAATTGGATTACTTGATTTGTTGCTGTTTAACTTCTTGAGTTCTTTATATATTCTGGATATTAGTCCTCTGTTAGACATAGGGTTGGTGAAGATCATTTCCCAATCTACAGGCTGCCATTTTGTTCTGATGACAGTGTCCTTTACTTTACAGAAGGTTTTCAGTTTCATGAGGTCACCTTTATTGATTTTTGATCTTCGAACCTGTCCTGTTGGTATTCTGCTCAGGAAGTTGTCTCCTGTGCCAATGAGTTCAAGGCTTTTCCCCACTTTCTCTTTTAATAGATTTAGTGTTTCTGGCTTTATGTTGAGGTCTTTGATCCATGTAGACTTTAGTTATGTGCCATAAGGATATGTAAGGAATAAGATAGAGCAGAGATCAAGGGAATGTGCAATGTTTGCCTGACCCAACCTGAGACCCACTCCGTGGGAGAAAGACAAGCCCTGACACTATAGATCACTCTACTGTATTTGAAGACTACAGCCTTGCATGGATGTCCTCTGAGAAACTTTGTCCACCAGTAAATCAAAACAGAAACCAAAACTCAGAGCTATATATTGGGCAGAAGACATAGGGAACCTTGTAAAAGAATTCAGGAGACGATAGAACAATCTGCAGAGACAGGAGTCCCACAAGAAGACCAACAGTCCCAAATAACTTGGTTCCAGAGGGGCTTGAGGAGTCTGAAGAATAACCAAGGACTAGGCATGGTGGGGGAGGGTAGGTTCTCCCCATTTCTGAGGGGCTGGGGAGGAGAGATAGGGGATGAAAGTAGGACAAAGGGAAGAGAAGGGACTGGGAGGAGAGGACGGAGGGGCTACAATTGAGATATAAAGTGAATAACAAAATTTAAAAAAAAATATCAAATATATGCCTTTCATAATTATATTTGGTCAAATTAAAGTTGATTTTGTACAGGGTAAAAAATACAGATTTTTATTGCATATTCGTTTTTCTCAATACCACTTTTTGGAGTTGCTGTGTTTTCTGGAATACAAATTTTATCATATTGGTTGAAAAATCAGGGGCCTGCACCTCTGAGAGTTTATGTCTGGCTACTCTATTTATTTCATTGATATTTTGCATGTTTTTCACCTGAAAAATAACTTTTTGAATTTCTTCTTTGGCAATTTCATAATGATATATAGTATATTCTCATTACTTCAGTCCTCCACTTACTGTTATTTCCATCTCCTAACATAGAAATATACAGATATAAACACATATACATAAATATGCATGTATATATAGTAATTCTATCAGCTGTGTTCCTTTAGAGAACCTGACTAGTATATATCTATATATTCAATTTTTATAACTATTTTTATAGCAATGGTACAAAGATTCTTATTGAAATTACATTGGATATGAAGGTTGCTTCAAGTATAATAGATATTTTCACAGTATTAATTCTTCCAATTCATGAGAATGAATGATCTTTCCATCTTCAAATTTTTCTTCAGTGTTTAAAAGCTTTATTATGAGATCTTTCATATTGTTATTTAAGTTTAATACAAGTACTTTTTCCTTTTTGAGGTAATTTTGAATTTGTTTATCTATTTTTTCTCTACATTTCCAAAAAACTGCTCAATTTGTATTAATTTTGCTGTCACCATGTTGTTCAAAGTACTTATCAAAGCCCAAGAATTTTCTGTTAGAGGCTTTAAGCCCTGTTTTGTATATAATCTTACCATCTGAAAATAAAGACAGTTTGATTTTCTCATTAAGTATTTGAATTTCTTTTATTTCCTTTTCATTTCTTATATATTCAAGTACTTTACTGAGTAAGAGTAAAGATAGTTGAAATTAATTTTCTTATTATTAATTTTAGTGAAAATATTTTGCATATTTTCCCCTTTAATATAATGGTGATGAAATGTCTGTCTTATATAACTTTTATTGTATGAATGTATATTCTTTATTACTAGTTTGTTTGGTAATTTTATCATGCATCTTGTGGAGAATTCATATCTAAAATGCATTGATAACTCAAAAACTTAAAAAAAAACAATTCAATGACTAAATGTGGTAATAACATGGATATTTTTCAAAAGATAAAACACAATGAGCTAATAAAAATGTGAAAAAACATTCAACCTCACCAGCTATCCAAGAAACACAAATTAAAAACACACTGAGATTCTATCTCATAATTTTCAGATTGACAATCATTACAAAACCAGCAACAAATACTAGGGAATACAGAGACAAAAGGCAGATTTTATAAACTAACAGTGGGGATATACATTTACCCTGCAGCTATGAAAATTAGTATATAGGTTCTTCAAAAGTTTAACAATAGACCTTGCACAAGGCTTAGACTTCTTTTGGATATTTACTCCAAAGGCTCGATGTCAAAATATGACAGAGATACTTGTACATCAAGGCTTATTACATCACAAGTCACAGTAACAGAGTCATAGAAGAAATCTAGTTATACAACAACATAATGGAGAAATTAATCAAAAATTATATATATATATATATATATATATATATATATATAAAGTTATGACATTTCAAGAAAATCAATACAACTGGAGATTATCATAGTAAATGAGTTAAAGCAATGTCAGAAAGAAAATGTAACATATTTTCTCTTCTTTGTGGTTCCTAGATTATATGTAGTAGTAGAAAATAAACAAAAACTCCACAGCTTCTATTCTGAATACTTATTTTAATTGTATAGATGTTCATTGAACTGCATAGACTTTGAATCTGATTGATTTTGGTGTGTGATGCTTATATTTACTTGTAATTTTTTTTCCTCTTTTTTTAATTTTTTATTAATTACACTTTATTCATTTTTTGTATCCCCCATAAGCCCCTCCCTCCTCCCCTCCAGATCCCACCCTCCCTCCCCTGTAATTTTTAATAATAAGGTTTAGGGAGATATAAATCACATCTGTATATATGACATGGCCGTAACAGAAAAGCTATCTAAGGCAATACCAGGACAAGAGCAGGATGAGATGGCAAAAGTATTTGGGATATATGCAAAGTACATTATATACTTGTATGCAAATACTCAAATATACCTCACTACTACATAGTAGTGTGTGTGTAGTATGTGTACATGTTTGTGATTGTCTTTGTGTGCGTATCAGTTTGGAGACTATTTATTTCAATTGCAATGTAGGCCTATCACATGAATCCAAATAAGATCACAGTGAACTGTTGAATTCTGAGTGAGCATGTCTGCATCTTTGACTACACTCAATGCCAAGGTTTTTCAGGAAAAATACTCTGCTTGATAGAGCTCTTTCTTACTGTGCTTGTATGTGAATCAAACACATTTTCATTTACTAGAATTTTATATTCTTAATATTAACTTTGATTCTTCATGCCCTTAATGTCTTTATTTCTGGAGAGTTTCTTCTTTAGGGAACATCAGCTTTCCAGTGAAAACCATTGCTATTTTGCTTAGGGTATGCTTTTTCATCATGTACAAGTGTTGCTTTTGTTCAAATAATCTTTTTGACTTGACTATTTTTTAACCAATCGTTTTCTTCATTTATTTTATCCCTTGTAGGGGTGCAGATTAATTTACTTCTTTACTGTCTCCCATGTAGTAATTATGAGTTAATCTTGGTCACACATGCTAAACTTATGTCTCAAAGATGGATTTCCAAACTCCCCTCTGATTAGTCTGTTGTATGGAGGTCTTTGATAATGAGGAGGAATATAAACATTCATATAACCTTGTATTTTTTAAGTAGTCCATGTTGTAATAGGTGATGAATTGAATACAATGGGAAACAAACTGCTTCTGTTAATGAGAATAAATATTTCATATTTTTGAGGAGAGTCAAAAATGTATTCCTGTTACTATCAGACAATGATGTTTGTGCTATTTCTCCATACAACTAGGCACCTTTCTCTCAGTAGAGAATTGTAGCCAGTGACTGTTCACATGTGTACTCCCAATAATAATTCAGATTAAATGAAAATCTGGATTCTCTGAATTCACATATACACAAAATACATCAGAGTTTTATTAGCTTTATACCCCATGCTTATGTGGTGGATAGCAACCATAAGAAGGGCAAGTGACACTAGGAAACAAAAATTAGAATGAATTTGTTTCATGAAATTAATGTCCTGAAAAAGAAGGGAGAGATAGAAAGACCTGGAGGGGACAGGAGCTCCACAAGGAGAGCAACAGAAACAAAAATTCTGGGCCCAGGGATCTTTTCTGAGACTCATACTACAACCAAAGAGCATGCATTGAGATAACTTAGAACCCCTGCACAGATGTAGCCTATGGCAGCTCAGTCTCCAAGTGGGTTTCTTATTAAGGGGATCAGGGGCTGTCTCTGACATGAATTCAGTGAATGGCTCTTTGATCACCTACCTTTGAGGGGGGTGAGCTTTACTAGGCCACAGAGGAAGACAATACAGCCAGTTCTAATGAGACCTGATAGGCTAGGGTCAGATGGAAGGGGAGGACCTCCCCTATCAGTGGACTAGGGAAGGTGCATGGGAGGAGAAGAACGAGGGGCCAAGAGAGGGAGCTACAGCTGGGATACAAAGTGATTAAATTGTAATAAATTAAAAATATTAAGAAATTACTGAGAAAAATTGGCATTGACTGAAAACTTAAACACATGGTTCCAGAGAAACTATGAGATTTGCCATTCAGTCTTAGACTGGCAGTGTTCTTTTTACTGGTGTGAAATTGAAACCCAGAGAAGTAGTGGTTGAATTTAGATAATGTTTCTAGCATGTTGCCATGTTGGCATATTCCTGAATTCAGGCTTCCAGGTCAGGTTTTCTTTAGCATGTGAAGGCATTTTGATACAGCATAATATAAAGAAAAGACACATGGTTCTATTTAGTATCCCAATTTTATTGTCTTGAAACAACTATTTTATCCTCTGTGTGTGTGTATGGATATAATGCTCTCTCTCTCTCTTTCTCTGTCTCTGTCTCTGTCTGTTTCTGTCTCTCTCATTCATTGGAAATTGAATCCAAAGCCTTGTCCATACTTAATAAGTGGTAAAATAATGATTCATAATATCAGTCCTTAAAAATGTTATAATATTTCAAATAGTCTGTTTTAATTCTAATTTGAACTAACAGCTAAATCTTTACTATTCAAGGGTTACAGTGTAATAAGCCAATACATATACAATGTGTATTGATCAAATCAAGATAAATTGTAATAGTATTAATTTACATTTTATTCCTGTGTATAGGAAACTTTCATATCCTTCTCCTAATTGCTAGAAAGGTAAAATTATCTGTTGCAAAATCCAAATTGTTTTCTTACTTGTGCTATCAAATATTAGAATTATGTCCCTTTATTTATGCTTTCAGTATTTGCCATCAACTTATACTTTCTTTTAAACTTTTCACATTCTTGGTGAGAATATTTTTCTCTTTTTTCATGAAATGTCATATCATATGCTTATATTTTAACCATTATAAAAGACGCTAAGTAGTTTTCTTTTTTATAGTGTTATGAAAATTATTTTGCTTCTCCGGAGTCAGTCTTATAATGTAAAAACATCATTTGTTTTTTTTTATTAATTTTTTATTTATTACAGTTTGTTCACTTTATACTCCAGCTATAGCTCTTTCCCTTATTCCCTTCCAATCCTACCCTCCCTTCTTCATTTCCTCCCATGCCACTCCCCAACTCCACTGATATAGGAGGTCCTCTTCGCCTTCCCTCTGACACTAGTCTATCAGATCTCATCAGGAACTGCTCCATTGTCTTCCTCTCTGGCCTGGCAAGGCTGCTCCCTTCTCAGAGGGAGGTGATCAAAGAGCCAGTCACTGAGTTCATGTCAGAGGTAGTCCCTCTTCCCCTTATTAGGATACCCACTTGGACACTGAGCTGCCATGGGGTACTTCTGTGCAGTTTTGTTTATCTCCATGCATGGTCCTTGTTTGTAGTATCAGTTTCAGAAAAGACCCTGGGCCAAGATTTTTTGGTTTTGTTGCTCTTCTTGTGGAGCTCCTGACCCCCCAACTCACAGGTCTATCTCCCCATTCTTTAATAAGATTCCCTGCACTCTGCCCACACTCGGTCTGTGAGTCTCAGCATCTGTTTTGATACATGGCTGCGTAGAGTCTTTCAGAGGCCCTCTGTGGTAGGCTCCTGTCCTGTTCCCTGTTTTCTCCATCTTCCAATGTCCCTCCCATTTACCTTTATGAGTGAGGATTGATCATGTTACCCAGGGTCTTCCTCTTTGCTTAGCTTCTTTAGGTTTACAGATTTTAGTATGTTTTTCTTATATTATATGCTAATATCCTCTTATAAGTGAGTATATACTGTGTGTGTCTTTCTGCTTCTGGGATACCTCACTCAGGATGATCTTTTCTAATTCCTACCATTTGGCTACAAATTTTATGATTTCCTTCTTTTTAATTGCTGAGTAGTATTTCATTGTTTAAATGTACTGCAATTTCTGTATCCATTTCTCAGTTGAGGGACAACTGGGTTGTTTCCAGGTTCTGGCTATTATAAATAAACATGCTATGAACATGGTCGAGCAAATGTCCTTGTTTTATACTTGAGCATCTTTTGGATATATGCCTAGGAGTGGTTTAGCTGGATCTTGAGGAAGCACTATTCCTAACTGTCTGAGAAAGCACCAGATTGACTTCCAAAGTGGTTGTACAAGTTTACATTCCCACCAGCAATGGAGGAGG
Organism: Psammomys obesus; assembly: GCF_907164565.1. Lineage (NCBI taxonomy): Eukaryota > Metazoa > Chordata > Mammalia > Rodentia > Muridae > Psammomys > Psammomys obesus. The sequence continues at coordinate 6,492,410 of NW_026591872.1, forward strand.
GTTACACTTTCTCCACATTTTCTCAAGCATGTATTGTCACATGAGTTTTTGAGCTCAGCCATTCTGATGGGTGTAAGGTGAAATCTCAGGGTCATTTTGATTTGCATATCCATGATGACTACAGACATTGAGCATTTTTTGTTTCTCTGCCATTTTTATATTCCTCTGTTGAGAATTCTCTGTTCAGCTCTGTACACCATTTTTTTAAATTGGATTATTTGATTTTTTGCTTTTTAACTTCTTCAATTCTTTATATATTCTGGATACTAGCTTTCTGTCAGATATAGGGTTGGTGAAGATCGTTTTCCAGTCTGTCGGCTGTCATTTTGTTCTGAAGACAGTGTCATTTGCTTTACAGAAGCTTTTCAGTTTCATGAGGTCCCATTTATTGATTGTTGATCTTAGAGCCAAAAGACCATCTGGAGGTTTCTCCATTCCTTATCTCAAAGTGTACTACAGAGCAAAAGTAATAAAAACTGCATGGTACTGGCATAGAAAAAGAATGGTGGAGCAATGGAATCGAATAGAAGACCCAGAAATAAACCCACACAGCTATGGCTACTTGTTTTTTGACAAAGAAACCAAAACCATACAATGGAATAAAAGACAGCATTTTAAAAAAATGGTGCTTATCTAACTGAATGTTATATATAGAAAAGTGCAAATAGATCCATATTGCTCACGCTGCACAAAACTAAATTCCAAGTGGATCAAAGACCTCAACATAATACCAGACACACTAAATCTGTTAGAAGAAAAAGTGGGAAATTTCCTTGAACTCATTGGCACAGGAGACAACTTACTGGAGAGAAAACCAAAAACCCTGTTTCTTAACAAAGAGAATTATATTGTACTTACTAGGATTTTTCTTTTTTGAATATCACTCACCAGAAGCTGTTGTTGCTTCCAGTAACTATCCAGTTTGGTGGACTTAAACGTAATGCAGCCTGATGTGTCACTCTGAGATCTTTTAGAGTTTTTGTGAAATTAATTGACCATTTTCTGGAGAAGTAATAGGTAAAAACTGATCATTTACTGAAAATAAATTATATGCATCAAGGTATACAGATGAGTTATTGCCACAATAACATCGAACACAGAAGATATCTAGCCTGCCATACTCAAGACAATTTGTCATCACAAGAGTAGAGTTGTCATTATTTGTGCTTACTCTATGGTTGATTCTTAAGTTGTCTTACAGATGACCAATATCCATATTATCATTCCTCCTACTTCTGAAGATTTTCATATGGCAGTTTCTCTTGGTTTGACTCCATCATAAAATTAGCAAACAAGGGTCATTATGAGTAGTTCTAAAACTGGACAGATGTTTCTAAAACCATCATTTTTATCTGTATACAATGGTAAAAACAATGGGTTGACTTGAATAATTTTTTTCTGTAAATGAAAAAAATGACTAAAATAAATGTTTATTTTTTAATAAAATCCACTAACTTGTCAGAAGTAAAAATAGAATTTTAATGCTGATTTCTTAGCCTCATACATTTTTTTTATTAATTACACTTTATTCATTTTGTATCCCCCCATAAGCCCCTCCCTCCTCCCCTCCCTATCCCACCCTCCCTCCCCTTTCTGCATGCATGCCATTCCCCAAGTCCCTTGATAGGGGAGGTTCTCCTCTCCTTTCTGATCTTAGTCTATCAGTTCTCATCAAAAGTGGCTGCATTGTCCTCTACTGTGGCCTGGTAAGGCTGCTCCCCTCTCAGGGGGAGGTGATCAAAGAGCAGGCCAATCAGATTATGTCAGAGGCAGTCCGTCTTCCCATTACTATGTAACCCACTTGGACATTGAACTGCCATGGGCTACATCTATGCAGGGGTTCTAGGTTATCTCCACAAATAGTCCTTGGTTGGAGTGTGAGTCTCTGGGAAGTTCCCTGTGTTCAAATTATCTTGTTCTGTTGCTCTCCTTGTGGAGTTCCTGTCCCCTCCAGCTCTTACTATTTCCCACTTCTTGCATAAAATTCCATTCACTCTGCCCATCAGTTGTCCATCAGGCTCATTATTGATATTCAAATTTTCATTATTTGCTAACGTAAACATATAAGGTGAAAACACTGAAACATTCCACATACTACAAGTCCTTCAATTTGAACAACTTTAACAGACATATGGAAACATCTATGAACTCTTAAAAATAGTCCCAAAATTGTATTTTTTATCTTGAATACATCAGAAAACTGGGGGTTTGTTAGGTTGTATATAGATCTTGGGTTGTATCACTCAAATTTCATAAGTTCATTTAAATTGAGATAAACAAAATAATATAATTTCCCACGGCCTTTTTCAAATGAATGCTGTTCAGGAAAGTACAACCAACTCTCCACACAATATAAATTTATTGGATTCCTGCAGCTATCGTGTACAGCAGGGTAATTAACTTCAAATGGATGAGAATTAAAACACATTACATATGGTCTTGGTCAGCCAGACTGGATCAAAATTTTTAGAGAATCTGATCCTGTGGCTTAATTTACTTATACATATAAGCATGGCAAAATTTCAGGAGAAAGTCTCCTGTGGTAAAAAAGCTTCAGGAGTGGTTGCATCAAAATTTTCTTTTAAGACAGCCCGTGCTGGTAAATGCCTTTGATCCCAATACTTGGGGGGCAGAGACTTGCAGATATCTGTGAATTCTAGGCCAACCTGGTCTACATAGTGAGTTTTAAGACCAGTACGGCTACACGTTGAAACCCTGTCTTGAATAACAAACAAAAAGTTCCTTGTAAATACACCACTAAAGTACCCCAGACCTTTATCACAGAAATGAGTTCTATTGACTGTGAAAAAGTGATCAGGACTAGGGAGTAGAAAGGAGGAATTTGTAACCATTATAAGGATGGATTCTACAGTAATAAGCATAAGGATAGATGGAGGATGTAAATTACATGAGGAATCTTTCATATGGATGATTCTATTCACTGAGTGGCAGGGCCCAGGGTTAAGAGCCAAGTAATTCTCAGGCATTTTAGGAAATTCCGGTGGAAGATGGCTCCTAATAAAATAGCAAAAGAACCTTTCAGAGGCCCTCTGTGGCAGGTTCCTAGGTTGTTTCCTGTTTTCTTCTTCTTCTGATGTCCACCCTCTTTGCCTTTTAGGTGAGCGATTTAGTCAGGTTCCTTTCTCTTGATTAGTTTATTTAGATGTACAGATTTTCGTAGGTTTATCCTATGCTATATGTCTATATGAGTGATTATATAGTGTGTGTGTGTGTAGCCCATGGCAGTTTAGTGTCCAAGTGGGTTACATAGTAATGGGAAGAGGGACTGCCTCTGATATAAGGTGATTGGCCTGCTCTTTGATCATCTCCCCATGAGGGGAAAGCAGCCTTACCAGGCCACAGAGGATGACAATGCAGCCACTCCTGATGTGATCTGCTAGACTAAGATCAGAAGGAAGGAGAGGAGGACCTCCCCTATCAGTGGACTTGGGGAGGGGCATTCGTGAAGAAGGGGAAGGGAGGGTGAGATTGGGAGTGGAGGGAGAGGGGCTTATGAGGGGATACAAAGTGAATAAAGTGTAATTAATAAAAAAAATAGCAAAAGATCACCAGGTTATTTGACCAGTTTTACGCCTGTGTTTTGTGTCTCCTTTATAAGCTATCATTTGTTGCCTTTGTTTCCCTCCCAGAAACTGAAGGTAAATCCCTATTGCTAAAGATACCATGAGTATAGGACTTGGTAAAATCAAGCTGGGTGTAATCTGGAGGACTATTCTCTAATGAATAACTTTCTCAGTACTTAAATGTACTGTGCAAGTTGTTAAAGGATAAAATCAATCAATAATTCTACCTCGCTGTATTATCTTCACACCACAATAATGACCAGTACAGTATTTCCTCAAAGGTACAATCATGGTAGTTCCATCTTGGGAGTAAACAGCTTCCTAATTTGTCTCAGGGCCTAGCATAATGGAGACTTAATATCTTGGTAGTAACCAGTATCTGCTAAATTGGACTCCAGGTGGGCTCTTGTAGAGATCTGTGGTGACTAGCTAACTACAATTAGCTGATGAGAGTAGAGAACCTACTCCTGCAGCTTTTTTAAATCAGGATAATTCCTCACTGTATACTAAATAGCATATAAATATATGTATGTGCATACATATATATTCCAAAATGCATCATACTCAGTCTGTATAATGCTACTTGTATGTACATTTTCAGTTTCCAATACTTTGTACTGGATAACAAATTGGTGTATTCTTCCCTGAAGAAGACTCTTCTGCTCTCAGTATTTATTAGATGCCCATAGTTGTATGCATAAGGCTGAGGCCTCATAGGCTATGCCTAAACCTCTTTGTTATCTGTATTGAGTGCCATCTTTCTTGAAATCTTGTTTAGACAGTAATGTTAGTGAAACTTTAAGTATATAGTTTCTTTTAAAATTTTCTTTTTATTATTACTATTATTTAAAATTTATTCACTTCTGTATCCCAGTTGCCACCCCCTCCCTCATCTACTCACAGTCCCACCCTCCTTCCTTCTTCCACTCATATCCTACTTCCTTAGTCCATATATAGAGGAAGTCTTCCTTCCCTACTGTCTGAACCTAGTCTATCAAGTCTCATCAGAACTGCCTGGATCCTCTTTTACTGTGGGCTAATAAGCCTGTCCCACTAGGGGGAGGTGATCAAAGATCAGGCCACAAAGTTCATGTCATAGACTGCCCCTATTTCCCTTCCCAGGGGGAACCACATAGAGACTGAGCTGCATATGGGATATATCTGAGCAGAGTGTCTAGATCCCTACATGGATGGTCATTGGTTGATGCATCAGTGTCTGAAGGCACCGCCAGGCCCAGATTTTTTGGCTTTGTTGGTTTACTTTTAGAGCTCCTGTCCCTTCAGGGTCTTTCTATCTCCCCCTTTTTTCATAAGACACTCTGTGATCTGCCCAAGGTTTGGCTGTGAGTCTCCATATCTGCTTTGATCCGCTGCTGGGTGAAGTCTTTCAGAGCACATCTGAGTAGGCTCTCCTTGCTTCTACTACTTCTGGTGTCTGTCCTATTTGCCTTTATGAATGATAATTAAACATCATCCCTAAGGTCCTCCTTGTTGTTTAACTTCTTTAGGTCTGTAGATTTTAGTATACTCATTTTATATTATAAGGTTAATCTCTGCTTATAAGTGAGAATATACCATGCATGTCTTTCTGCTTCTAGGTTACCTCACCAGGATGATCTTTTCTAGTTCCATCCATTTGTCTGCAAATTTCAGCATTTCCTTGTTTTAAATAGCTGTGTAGTATTCCATTGTCTAAATTACCATACTTTCATTTGGAAGCTCACATGGCATAAAACTAAATTTCTTGCCCATCTTGTATTTTGAAATATGAAAGTGAAGAGTAGCAACTCTTTGCAAACTTTTAGAGAAATTCCTCTGGTTATTAAATAATATAAACATGATTTCAGTTTTTTACAGAAGGGGTTTTGTGGGACTCCTAAACGTGGGTATAGAGGTATCTGTGACTCTTTTCCCTGCTCCTTGGACCTTTTTCCTCCTACCATCTTGATTTGTCCAGGAGGGGAGTTTAAGGTTAGGATGTAATGAATAAAATAAGAATAAATAAAAAGAGAAAAAGGAGAAAAAATAAAAATAGAAATTTTTGCATAATTATAAACATAGTTTAATTTAAGGAATTTCTTTTGCTCACATGATGTTGAAGTAGACACATTGTTCTGTGAAAACTTTGTGAAAATTATCTGTATCAAAAATGGACTTTCTGAGAAAAGGTAGTTTTGTTCATATAAGAATATGTTGTACTATGACTTCAGTTGAAAAACTCTTGGAAATTTCTGAGGTACATTGTCACAAGTTTACCTGGCAAAGCTACACAAATTCTGATTCAAACTTCTCTACTACAAAATCTTGTGACTTGGCATTTTCTGGATTTGGGTCCATCAAAATTAATGTGATTTCATTACCATAAAAATTCAAAGTGCACACAAATGCGTCCTTATTGTAATTTCTTTTTTTGAAAACATATTGTTATTTTGTTTTGTTGACATAATTCGAGTTCATTTTGTGAGGGAGAAAGGAATTTTTAAAAGCACGATTTTATCTTATACTGATAGAAAGGACAAATAAGATTAACAGTTTTGAAAGTAAGGATATATATCACATTCTCAGAGAGTTTCTCATCAAATCCAGGATGCTTTATTAACTTTAGCAACAAATTTGTTGTTTGGAAGCTGTGAACGTGATAAATCATATGCTTAGTACCACAGAATGTTTTCTTGTTTTTGAAAATAATTTATTAATCCAAAATTATCCTTGTACCAACTTACTATATGGAAATCATGATGAAAAAATTTTCAGTTATATATATATATACTATATATACACATATATATATTCAGTTATATATATATTATATATATAAATGTTATATATATTATATATAATATACATTATATATGTCATATATTTTATATATATATTACATATATAATATATTATATATAATAATATGAGGTGAACACATAATTCACTAATTAAGAATATTTTTTTCTATGGGAGTCCAAGATGGCAGTTACCAGCAGGCACCATATCTGAGGGGCACAGGATTCATAACTCCAAAATTGGTGAGTGGAGGGGCAGCTGAAGCCAGAACGTTGACATTAAGGCTTCCTGGGTGAGAGGGGACAAGCTGTGAGCTGGAACAGATTTGATCCAAGTGAACCATGGACATCCACGGTGGACAGAGAGTGGCAAATATTCAATACCGCTTAAGTTCCTCTTGCCCCCAAAACAGGCCTCCCTGCTCAGCAGAGGCAGGAGTGGTTGCCCCAAGCATGAGCATCCTTGCTTGGTAACTGAGATGGCAGAGGCACCAGTAGTATGGGCCTGCCAGGTCTGCAGCTGTGGCAGGGCAGCAGCTGTGCCTAGCAGGAGCCTCTGTGCTCAGTGACTGAGATAGCAGAGTCTGCTATGCCAAGTACAAACACGTGTCTTCCTGCCCTGCGGCTAAACAGTGAGTACCATTGAACTGATGGATCTCCTATACTCTCATTTGCCCCTGCTAGCCCAAATTTGAGAGTAGAGAAGAGGGGGAACCCCTGTGCTTTCCAATTAGGCATGTGAGCAAATGAGTGTGCATTCAAGTGAGTACATGCAGAGCCCAAGATCTAAGGTACCTTTAAGCTAGCAGCTAGACATTGGATCCCTTCGATCCACAACCCCGCTGTGGGCAACATGGGAATCCTTGGGACAGCCTTCTCAACATTGCAGCCTCTGTTCTGAGGGTCTTGGAGTTCAGGCAAATAATTCCTAGAGCCCAGAGAGATCTGAATACCAGAAGGACAGTAAAACAGGCCTGTAGGCCACTGAGGTATTCAATGCACCTGCACATGCACATGCTCATTGCACTTGAAAACAGCTCCAGTCACCTCCTCCTGTGCTTAAGCTCCACCCTTCCAGGCGTCTACATTATCTAGCACCCTGTCCTTCAAGGCACACTTCCATGCACACGCTGGGGTTTTTGCACATGCACCTTCAATATTTCTCTCTTAGCTACAGCTAAAAGACCAGCATACACTATCAAACTAGTGGACCTCTCTCATCTTTCTGAAGAATACTGCAGACACCAGAGACAGACAGACCCAATCGGAAGTACAGACACCAGGAATAAACAGTGAAAGTTACAGATAAGCAAATGGCTAGAGGTTGGCATAAGAACTCATCCAACATAATTCAGGACATTATGGCCTCACCAGCAACACCCAAAATAAATGGATATTCTAATTCATTGGAAACACAGGAAAATTATCTCAAATCTTTGCTAATCAAGTTATTAGATTCACATAAAGAGGAAACTAACAAAACTCTCAAAGAAATAAACAAAAATACAGCCAAAGAAATAGAGGGACATGTAGAGGGAAAACTATAGGCATATAGAGAAGAAACAAACAACAACAACGAACAATAGATGCCATCATGGAAAGACAGAAATCCACCTTCAAACAGATGAAGGAAATGGTTCAAGGCATGAAAACAAAATTAGAATCAATAGTGAAAACACAAACAGAGAAAACCTGGCACTGGGGAACTAAGAGAAAAGATCAGGAACCACAAAAGTAAGCTTTACCAGCAGAATATAAGAGAAGGAAGAAAGAATCTTGGGCACTGAAAATACAATTGTAGAAACTGATACATCTCTCAAAAAAAAAGGTAAAATAGGAAAACTTACAAACGCAAAGCATCCAAGAAATCAAGGATGCCACGAAAAGATGAAATCTAAAAATAATAGGAATAGAGGAAAAAGATTCCAGACTCCAAGTTCCAGAAAATATTTTCAAGAAAATCATAGAAGAAAATTTACCCAATTTAAAGAAAGAGATGTCCATATTTGTACAAGAGGATTACAGAACACAAAATAGACTAGACCAGAAAAAAAAAAATCCTTACATCACATAATAGTCAAAACACTAAATCTAAAGAACAAAGAAAATATATTAAAAGCAGCAAGGGAAAAAGGCCAAGCAACATATACAGGTAGACCTATGAGAATCACACCAGACTTTTTAACAGAAACTGTGAAAGCCAGAAGGGCCTGGGCAGATGTCGTACAGACTCTAAAAGACCACAGATGCCAACCTAGACTACTATACCCAGCAAAGATTTCAATCAACATAGATGGAGAAAACAAAATATTACATGACAAAATTAAACAATTTCTACACAACAACCCAGCTCCATAGAAGATACTAGAAGGAAGACTAGAATCCAATAAAATCAACTATACTAACGGAAACACAGGATATAGATAACTTCACAACAAGAAAATTAAAAGAAAGTAAGCACAGAAACAGTAACACCACCAACTCCACAATAAAAGGAATTAACATTCATTGGCCACTATTATCTATCAATATCAACAGTGTCCACTGCCAAATAAAATGACACAAACTAACAGAATGGTTGCTGAAACAGGATCCAACATTCTGCTGCATCCAAGAAACACAAGTCTACAACAAAGATAAGCACGGCAAATACCTCACAGCAAAGGGGTGGAAAATTAGAGACTTCCTAAAATAGAAACAGAAGGAACATTACCAAACTCACTCTATGAAGCCATAGTCACCTTGACCCCTAAACCACACAAAGACCCAACAAAAAAAGAGAGTTTCAAATCTACATCTCTTATGAATATTGATGCAAAAATACTCAATTAAATACTTGCAATACGAATCCTTGCAAAACTAGCATGAACAATTTCTGAGCTGTGGTAGAGCTGAAAGCCTGAGTTGGTGATTGGAAAAACATCTGAAGCCAGGAAAATGATTGTGAGGTTTTCTAAATAACAGGGAACATCCCATGAGGTGAGAACTTTGGTCTCAGGTCACCTGGGAACTTGTTTGGGGAAGGAGAGAAACAATCCTTTGATTTCCCTGCACTCCCTTTTTCTCGGACAACCCTCCTCCTTGCTCACACCTAACTGCCTGGGGTCTGCAGTGGCTGAGGCAGAGCTCCTAGCCCCTTAGCTGCAACTGCCAGCTGTACTGGTATTGGGGTCCCAGACCGGTGGCATCATCCTCCCAGGGTCCCAGGTCTGCTAGCTGCCTTACTGTCTTTGCAGGGTCTCTCAGCCACTGACTGTATGGCCTGCCCAAACCCTAGATGACAGATAATACACTATATACCCCAGCTAAGGCAAGCAGAAATGCCATACAAGCTAGGCATACCAGGCCTGGAGAGCACAGTGGAGGGCCCCCAGGACTTTCCATAAGGCATCTGGACCAGTATCCCAGTCTCCACCTGCAGCTGGACTTCCTAACCTGGCGGCTACAGCAACACTGAGCTGGCGGGGCATGTCAGTACTCCTGAATAAGACCAAGCAGGGCCAAACCAGAGAGAAGAGAGCCCAGATACCCCGATCCCTGCCAATGTGACCTGCTTGAGAGTGAGTGAGTGCGCACTTGAGTGTTGGCAGAGCCCCAGATCCAGGGTCTTTCTAAAATAGAAGCCAGACATCAGACCCCTCCCACCCACATACCCACTGTGGGAAACAGAGAGTCACTTGGGACATTGAGGCCCTGCTCTGCAGGTCCAGACCCTCAGCACCATCATCTCAGGGTCCCAGGTCTGCTAGCCACCATACTGGCCCCGCAGGGTCTCTCAGCCACTGACTGTATGGCCCGCCCAAACCCTCAGTGACAGATAATACGTTATATACTCACCAAAGCCAAGCAGACTTTCCATACAAGCTAAGCACACCAGGTGCTGGGCCTCCCAAACTGGGAGAGCACAGTGGAGGTCCCCAGGACTTCCCAGAAGTCCTCTAGACTGGCATCCCAGTCTCCAGCTGCAGCTCGACTTCCTAACCTGGCGGCTGCAGCAGCACTAAACTAGTAGAGTATTTCAGCACTCTTGCATAAGAACAAGCAGGGCCAAACCAGAGAGCAGAGAGCAAGGGTACCCCAATTCCTGCCGATGTGACATGCTTGAGAGTGAGTGTGCCCTTGAGTGTCTGCAGAGCCCCAGATCCAAGGTTCTTCTAAACTAGAAGCCAGGCATTGGACCCCCCCCACATACCTACTGTGGGAAAAAAGAGGGTCACTTGGAACATTGAAGCCCCTGCTCTGCTGGTCCAACTGAGGAGTTAAAGCAGTTAATATGGGAAATCATGCCGCAACAATCAACAGCTCCTGCTACATACAAATAACCCCCTAGAGCATGCAAGGCAGAGCCCCTCCCACACACTCAAGTGTTCAACATTCTCTATCAGTCTGTCTCTGGAGAAATACTTCCACGCACACTTCCACACACACACACACACTCACTCACCTACATTGCCCTTTTGTGCCCCCTTACTTTCCTCCCACAGGTACAGCTAGTGCACCAACATGCACTCTGAGGCTGTGGGACCTCTCTCAGCTTACTGAAGAACTCTACACCAGACACCAGAGAGAGACAGTACCAGTCTGAACTGCAAAATCCAGAAACAAACAGGGAAGGTTTCAGATAAGCCAATGGCCAGGGGTCAGCAAAAGAACACATTCAACATAAATCAGGACATCATGACTTCACCAGAAACCCCCAAAATTAATGGGTACTCCAATTCATCAGAAGCACAGGAAAATGACTTTAAAGCTATACTCACCCAATTATTTGAGGCTCATAAAGTGAAAACAAACAATTCTCTCAGAGCAATAGCTATGCAAACTCAGACAGTTAAAGAGGATGTGAACAAATTTATCAAAGATTTGGCTAGTCAGTTGGAGGTAAAGAAGGAGGAAATAGACAAAATTCTTAAAGAAACACAGGCAAACATAGCCAAACAAATAGAGGTGTAAGTAGAGATACAATTAGTGGTATATAGAGAGGAAATGAACAAAAAAATAAAGACCATCATAGAAAGACAGGAATCCACATTCAAACAGATGAAGGAAATGGTGCAAGTCATGAAAACAGATTTAAAATCAATAAAGAAAACACAAACTGAGAAAACCCTGGAGCTGGAGAACTTGTAGAAAAGATCAGGGAACACAAAAGTAAGCATCACCAACAGAATACAAGAGATAGAAGAAAGAATCTCTGGAGCTAAAGATACACTCGCAGAAATTGATAATTCTCTCAAAGAAAAAGTAAAATCGGAAAAGTCCCAATCACAAAATATCCAAGAAATCAAGGACTCCATGAAAAGATGAAATATAAGAATAATAGAAATAGAGGCAAAAGAAGATTTAAGGCTCCAAGGTCCAGAAAATATTTTCATGAAAATCATAGAAGAAAAATTTCCCATCTTAAAGAAACAGATGTCCATAAAAATACAAGAGGCCTACAGAACACTGAATAGACTGGACCAGAAAAGAAACACATCATTTCACATCATAGTCAAAACACTAAATCTACAGAACAAAGAAAAAATACTAAAAGCAGCAAGGGAAAAAGGCCAAGCAACATATAAAGGTAGACCTATCAGAATCACACCAGACTTCTCATCAGAAAATATGAATGCCAGAAGGGCCTGGGCAGATGTCACACAGACTCTAAGAGACCACAGATGCCAACCCAGACTACTATAACCTGCAAAGCTTTCAATCAACAGAGGTGGAGAAAACAAAACATTTAATGAAAAACTAAATTTATGCAATATCTACACAGCACTCCAGTCCTACAGAAGCTACTAGAAGGAAAACTCTAATCCAATGAAAACAACTTCACCCAAGGAAACAGAGCATACAGATCATGTCGCAACAAAAAAAAATAAAAGAAAACAAGCAATGAAATACAGTAAGACCACAGACTCCAATATAAAAGGAACTAATGTTCATTGGTCACTATTATCTGTCAACATCAATGGACTCAACTCACCAATAAAAAGACACAGACTAACCCAACTGTTGAGGAAACAGGATCCAACATTGTGCTGCATCCAAGAAATGCACCTCTGCAACAAAGATAAACACTACCTCAGAGTAAAGGGCTAGAAAAATGTCTTTCAAGCAACCCAGAAAACAAGCTGGGGTAGCTATCCTAATATCTAATAAAACAGACTTTCAACCAAAATTAGTCAAAAAAGGTGAGGAAGGAAACTGCATTCTCATCAAAGGAAAAATCCACGAAGAGGACATCACAATTATGAACATCTATGCCCCAAATACAAGAGTGCCTACATTCATAAATGAAACATTATTAAAACTTAAATCACACATCAATCCCAACATTTCAACACCCCACTCTCACCAAGGAACAGATTATCTAGACAGAAGCCGAATAAAGAAATAAAGGCACTTACAGAGGTCTTAAATCAAATGGACTTAATAGATGTCTACAGATCTTTTCATCCAAACTCAAAAGAGTATACTTTCTTTTCAGCACCTTATGGAACTTTCTCCAAAATAGACCATATAGATGGTCACAAAGCAAGTCTCAACAGAAACAAGAAGATTGAAATAACCGTTTGTTTCCTATCTGACTACCATGGACTAAAGCTGGACCTCAAAAACAATGGAATTAGAAAAAAAGCCTACAAGCACATGGAAACTGAACAACTTGCTGCTCAATGATAGCTGGGTTAAGGAAGAAATAAAGAAAGAAATTAAAGACTTCCTAGAATTCAATGAAAATGAAGGAACAACATGCCAGGAGCGAAAGCTATTTACTGAAGCCAAACCCAAATAGTGATCAAAGGTCATTTACTGGAGACATAAAGCTATTTAGTGAAAGTGTTATCTAGGAGCCTAAGTCATGGGGGTGATAGATTTGTGAAGACATCCATCTGTTAGTTTTAGAACATCCGTGAGATATCTTAAGAAAACAACCTTATGGTATCTTGCAGGTGCAATATTCAAGCCATGAAAGCACTCTTGCTATCTCCTGCAGCAGTAATTAAGCCTTCCCCCTTCCCCTGCCTTCTCCCTACTAAATTGGGAAAAATTTCTAATAAACAAGACTTTGATCAGACAAACAAACTTGGCTTCCTTCTTCCCGTATCTGTATCCCCCATTCTTTCCACACACACCCCCTTTAGGATTCCATTGAACTCCCATGGGTCGGACAACAACATATAATTTATGGGACACAATGAAAGTAGTACTCAGAGGAAAATTCATAGCACTAAGTGCCTTCAAGAAGAAATTTGTGACATCTCATACAAGCAACTTAATGGGCCAACTGAAAGCCCTAGGGGGAAAAAAATACACCAAAGAGGAGCAGATGGCTGGAAATAATCAAACTCAGGGTTGAAATCAATTAATTAGAAACAAATAAAACTATTCAAAAACTCAATGAAACCAAGAGCTGGTTATTTGAGAAAATTAACCAGATAGACAAGCCCTTAGCCAAACTAACAAAAAGGTAGAGAGAAACTATCCAAATCAACAAAATCAGAAATGAAAAGGGGGACATAACTAAAGACAATGAGGAAATCCAAACAATCATTAGGAAATACTACAAAAGCCTATATGCCACGGAATTCGAAAATATAAAAGAAATGGACAATTTTCTTGATAGATTCCATCTACCAAAATTAAGTCAAGATCAGGTAGAAAGATTGAATAATCCTATTTCCTCCAAGGAAATAGAAGCAGTCATCAACAGTCTCCCTTCGGGGGGAAAAAAAAAAGCCCTGGGACAGATGGATTCAGTGCAGAATTCTAACAGACCTTCAAAGAAGTTCTAACTCCAATTCTTTCCAAATTATTCCACAAAATAGAAACAGAAGGAACATTACCAAACTCAGTCTGTGAAATCATAGTCACTTTGATGCCTAAACTGCTCAAGAACCCAAGGAAAAAAGATAACTTCAGACCTATCTCTCTTATAAACATTGATGGAAAAATACTCAGTAAAATACTTACAAACCAAATCCAAGAAGACATAAATGATATCATCCACCATGGCCAAGTAGGCTTCATCTCAGCATTTAAGGGTGGTTCAATACATGAAATTTCATCATTGTAATCTACCATATAAACTAACTAAAGGAGAAAACCCACATGATCCTTTCCTTAGATGCTGAAAAGCATTTGACAAAACCCAACACCCATTCATGTTAAAAGTCTTGGAGGGAGCACGTATACAAGACAAATACCTAAACATAGTAAAGGCAATATATAACAAGCATATAGCCAACATCAAACTCAATGGAGAGAAACTGAAATCAATCCCACTGAAATCAGGGACAAGGCAAGGCTGCCTATTCTCTCCATATCTCTTCAATATAGAACTTGAAGTCCTATCTAGAGCAATAAGACAACTAAAGGAGATCAAGAACATATAAATCGGGAAAGAAGACGTCGAATTATCATTATTTGCAGATGATATGATACATGAGCGAACCAAAAAATTCAACCAGAATACTCCTTCAGCTGATAAACACCTTCAGCAAAGCGGCTGGATACAAATTTAACTCAAAAAAAAAAAAAATCAGAAGCCCTCCTGTATACCAAAGACAAAAGGCTGAGAAAGAGTTTAGGGAAACAACACCCTTCACAATAGCCACTAATAACTTAAAGTACCTTGGGGTGACACTAACCAAGCAAGTGAAAGACCTATTTGAAAAACAAAAACAAAAACAAAAACAAAACTTTAAGTCTCTGAAGAAATTGAAGAAGATATCAGAAAAAGGAAAGATCTCCTGTGCTCATAGATTGGTAGGATTAACATTTTGAAAATGGCCATTCTGCCAAAAGCAATCTACAGATTCAATGCAATTCCCATCAATATAGCAAATCAATTCTTTACAGACCTTGAAAAAAAGATCTCAGCTTCATATAGAAAAAAAAAACAAAAAACTCAGAATCTCCAAAATGATCCTGTACAACAACAGATCATCTGGAGGTATCACCCTCCCTGATCTCAACCTGTACTACAGAGCAATAGTAATAAAAACTGCAAAGTATTGGCATAAAAACAGAATGGTGGATCAATGGGACAAAAGGGAAGGCCCTAAAATAAATCCACACAACTATAAATACTTGATTTTTGACAAAGAAACCAAAACCATTCAATGGAAAAAAAGACAGCCTCTTCCACAAATGGTGCTGGTCCAACTTGATGTCTACATGCAGAAAAATGAAAATAGATCCAGATTTATCACCCTGCAAAAAAAAAAAAAAAACAAAAACAAAAAACAAACAAACAAAAAAAAAAACTAAAGTGCAAGTGGATCAAAGACCTCAAATTAAAACCAGATTTACTAAATCGGTTAGAAGAAAAAATGGGGAAGAGCCTAGAACTCATTGGCAGAAGAGACAACTTCCTGAATAGAACACCAACAGCAGAGGATCTAAGAGCAACAATTAATAAATGGGACCTCATGAAACTGCAAAGCTTCTGTAAAGCAAAAGATACTGTCTTCAGAACAAGACAACAGCCTTCAGACTGGGAAAAGATCTTTACCAACCCTATATCTGACATAGGGCTGATATCCAGCAAATCTAAAGAACTAAAAAAGTAAGATCCAGCTATACCACTCCTAGGCATGTATCCAAAATATGCTCAAGTATACAACAAGGACATATTCTCAAGTATATTTGTAGCAGTTTTATTTGTAATAGCCAGAATCTGGAAACAACCCAGATGTCCCTCAACTGAGGAATGCATACAGAAATTTTGGTATATTTACACAATGGAATACTACTCAGCAGTTAAAAACAAGAAAATCATGAAATTTGGAAGCAAATGGTGGGAACTAGAAAAGATCATCCTGAGTGAGGTATCCCAGAAAGACACACATGGTATATATTCACATATAGGTGGATATTAGACATATAAGACAAACATTAAAATCTGTACACCAAAAGAAGCTAAGCAAAGAGGAGGACCATTGGTAAGTTGTTCAGTTCTCACTTAGAAAGCAAATGGAATAGACATTGGAAGCAGTAGAATACAGGAAACAGACAGGAGGCTACCACAGAGAGTCTCTGAAAGACACTACCCAGCAGGGTATTGAAGCAGATGCTGAGACTCTCAGTCAAACTTAGGACAGAGTTCAGAGAATCTTATCAAAGAAGCAGGAGATAGAAAGACCTGGAAGGGACAAGAGCTCCACAATGAGAGCAACAGAACCAAAAAAAAAAAAAAAAAAAAAAAGAATGGGACAAGGGGGTCTTTGTAAGACTGATACTCCAACCAAGGACCATGCATGGAGATAACCTCTACCCCTTGCTCAGATGTAGCCTCTGGCAGCTCAGCCTTTATGTTAGTTCCCTTGTATGTGGAGCAGAGGCTGTGTTGACATGAACTCACTGGCTGGCTGTTTGATCACCTCCCACTGGGGGGAGTGCAGCTCTACCAGGCCACAGAAGAAGTCAATAATGTTAGTCTTGATGAGACCTGATAGGCTAGGTTCATAAGGAAGTGGAGGAAGACCTCTCCTATCAGTGGACTTGTGGAGGCATATGAGAGGAGGTAAGGGAGGGAGAGTGGCTTTCGGAGGAGATGAAGGAGGGGGCAGCAGCTGGTTACAAATGGAATAAATTGTAATAATAAAATAAATAAATATATTTTTAAAAAGCTAAAAAAAAAAATCAAAATCTCAAATCTTCACTTTTCCAGTAAAGAATCAGGAGCCAGATGCTAGGGTGACAGGTCTACTAGCTCAGACAGGCAGAGAAAGCACCCAGCTGACTATCCTTCTCGGCTCAGATCAAGGATGAAAAAACCCAAAAGGCTTACTAGTTCAACTGACAGCCCAGGAGGAAAAGGCCAAGAAACCCTAAAGCTGCTAGTGTGTGTGCCTTCCAATAAGTGTGTGCAGAAACCCACATCTGGGGTCTCACAACTCTAGCAGCCAGACATCTAATCCTTCACACACCCCTCCACTGTGGGCAACCTAGGTATTCCTGGGACAGTCTTCTCAACATTGAATCCCCTGTTCCTGTGGTCTTCCAGTGGAATTCCTGGATTCAAGATGGTGCAACCCAGACAGAGGAGAATACACCAGGCCAAGTGGACTCTGAGCCATTCAGGGCAACTGCACATGCACTCTGCACCAAGGAACCTTGCAAGCATCCCCAGCTGAACTTACCTTCCACACTTCCAGGCATCTACATGCTATAGCACCTGGTCCTTCAAGGCACAATTCCAAGTACACTCCTGCCCTTGCAAACATGTAGTTGCAACTTTTCTTCCTTTGCTATATCTGAAACACCAACACCCACTGTCAAACAGGTGGCCCTCGCTCATCTTCTCAAAAAAATACTTCAGATTCCAGAGACAGATGGAACTAGTTTGCAGTACAGGCTCCATGAAAAAACAGGGAAATCTACTGATCATCAGATGGCTAGAGGCCAGCTTAAGAACACATCTAACAAAAATCAGGACATCATGGCTTCATCAGCAACTCCCAAAATCAATGGATATTTTAATTCATCAGAAACACAGAAAAATTATTCCAAATCTATGCTTATCCAGTTATTAGAGGCACATAAAGGGGAAACAAACAAAGCATTCAATGAAACACAGGCAAAAAAAAAAGCCAATTGGATTGAGACATATAAAGAGGCACACAAAGAGGAAATGAGCAAAAAAAAAAAAAAAATAGAGGCCATCATAGACAGACAGGAATCCACATTCAAACAGATGAGGGAAATGGTTCAAAACATAAAACAGAATTAGAATCAATAAAGAAAACACACAGTGAGAAACTCCTGGAGATGGAAAACCTAGTGAAGAGATTGGAAACCACAGAGGTATACATCACCAAAAGAATTGAAGATAATGGAGAAGAGAATCTCAGGCTCTGAAGACACAATTGAAGAAATCAATACATCTCTAAAAAAAGGAGACATAAAATCAGAGAATATCATAATGCAACACATCTAATAAATCAAAGACACCATGAAAAGAAAAAAAAATAAAATAAAACAAAAACAAAAACTAAGAAAAATAGGAATAGATGAAAAAGAAAATTCTGGAATCCAAAGTCCAGAAAATATTTTCAAGAAAATCATAGAAGAAAATTTTCTAAATGTAATGACATATCTGTAAAAATACAAGAACCCCTAGAACCCCTAAACAGATGTAGCCCATGGCAAGGAAGTCTCCAAGTAGATTTCCTAGTAAGGGAAACAGGGACAGTCTCTGACATGAACTCAGTGGCTGGTTCTTTGATCACCTACCTCTGATGGGGGATCAGCCTTACTAGGCCACAGAGGGAAACAATGTATCCAGGGTCAGAAGGAAGGGGAGGAAGACCTTTTTTATCAGTGGACTTGGGGAGGGGCATGAGAAAAAATGAGGGAGGCCAGGTGGGGTTGGAAAGGGTTGAGGAAGGGAGCTACTGTGAGGATACAAAGTGAATAAATTGTAATTTATAAAAATATAAATAAATTAAAATACTAACATAAAAATATAAGAGGCTTACAGAACAACAAATAGACTAGAATATAAAAGAAACTCCTCATGTGACATAATAATCAAATCACTAAATCTACAGAATAAAGAAAATAAAATAAAAGCAGCAAGGTAAAAAGGCCAAGTAACATATAAAGGTAGACCAAACCGAATCACACAAAATCTCAACAGAAACTATGAAAGTCAGAAGGGCCTGGGAAGATAACATGCAGACTCTAAGAGCACACAGATGCTAACCCAGACTACTCTATACAGAAAAACTTTTAATCAACATAGATGGAGAAAACAAAATATTCCAAGACAAAACAAACTTAAACAATATCTGCATAGCAAACAAGCCCTACAGAAGATACTAGAAGGAAAACTCCAATCCAACAAAACACAACTACACCCAAGAATACACAGGATGTTGATAACTTTACAAAAAAAATGAAAGAAAATAAGCATAGAAACACAGTAACACCACCAACTCCACAATAAAAGTAGTTATCATTCATTGCTCACTACTACTTATCAACATCAATAGACTCAACTCTCCAATAAAAAGACACAGACTAACAGAATTGTAGTGGAAACAGCGTCCAACATTCTGCTGCATCCAAGAAACACACCTCTACAACAAAGATAAACACTACCTCAGAATAATGGGCTGGAAAATGTGTTTTTAAGCAAACGAACACAGAAACAAGATGGAATAGCCATCTTAATATTTAATAAAAAATAGGTCTTTAACCAAATTTAATCAAAAAAGATGAGTAGGGAAAATTCATTCTCATCAAAGGAAAAATCCACCAAGAGATCATCACAATCCTGATCATCTTTGCCGCAAATACAAGAGAGCTGCATTTGTAAATTAATCATTATTAAAGCTTAAGTCACATATTGATCCCAACACCTTAATATCGGACTACTTTAACAGTCCATTCTTAACAAGGCACAGATCATCTAGACAGAAACTAACTAGGGAAATAATGACACTTACAGAGGTCCTAAATCAAATGGACCTGAAAGAGGTCTACAGAACTTTGCACAAAAACTCAAGAGTACACCTTCTTTTCAGCACCTCATAGAACCTTCTCAAAAATTGACCATATATTTGGGCATAAAGCAAGCCTCAACAGATACAAGAAGATTGAAATAATCCCTTGAAACCTATCAAACCACCATGGCCTAAATCTAGACCTCAACAACAACAAAATAATAAAAAGCTTACATATACATGGAAACTAAACAATTCTCTACTCAGTGACAGCTGGCTGGGTCAAGGAAGAAATGAAAAACGAAATTAGAGACTTCCTAAAATTTAATGAAAAGGAAGGCACAACTTACCCAATTTATGGGACACAATGAAATCAGTGCTAAGAGGAAAGTTTATAGCCCTAAGTGTGTTCAGGAAGAAGTTTGAGGCATCTCATATATGCAACTTAAAGGCACACCTAAAAGCCCCAGAAAAACAAAGGAAACACAGTCAAGAGGAGTAGACAGTTGGAAATAATCAAAGTCAGAATTGAAATAAATGAATTAGAAACAAATAAAAGAATTCAAAGAAACAATGAAACCAAGATTTGGTTATTTGAGAAATTAAAAAAAAATTAGTCAAATCTGTAGAAAAACTAACTAAAAGGCAGAGAAAAACTCTGCTATTCCGCAAAATCAGAAACGAAAGGGGGGATATAATGACAGACAAAGAGGAAATCTAAACAATCATTAGGTCTTACTACAAAAGCCTTTATGCCACAATTTGAAAATCTAAATGAAATGGACGATTTTCTTAATAGAATACATTTAAAAAAATAAATCAGGATCAGGAAAGGAGATTGAATAATCCTATATCCTCCAAGGAAACAGAAGCAGCCATCAAAAGTCTCCCTTCCAAAAAAAGCCCAGGGCCATATGGTTGAAGCACAAGAATTCTACTACACCTTAAAAGAAGAGGTAATTCTATTTCTTTTCAAACTATTCCAAAAAAATAGAAATAGAAGGAACATTACCAAACTCATTCTATGAAGCCAGTCACCTTGGTACCTAAACCTCACAAAGACCCAACAAAAAGAGAACTTTGAACCTACCGTTATATGAATGTTGGTGCAAATATACTCGCTGAACGAATCCACTAACAAATAAAATATATCATCCACCGTGACCAAGTAGGCTTCATCCCTGGCATGCAGTGGTGGTTCAGTATATGGTAATCATCAAAGTATCCACCATAACCTCTTTGGGAATCAGTCTGTTGCTCTCTCAGAAAATGGGGATTACTGCTACCTCAAGATGCAGCTATACCACTTCTAGGCATATAGCCCAAATGTGCTCCAGTATAGAACAAAGACATTCGCTCATTCATGTTGCCAGTAGCTTTATTCATAATAGCCAGAATCTAGAACCTACTTAGATGTCCCTCAACTGAAAAACGGATACAGAAATTATGGTATATTCACCTAATGGAATACTACTCAGCAATTAAAAACAAGAAAATCATGAAATTTGGAAGCAAATAGTGGGAACTAGAAAAGATCATCCTGATTGAGATACCGCAGAGCAGAAAGACACACATTGTTGATTCTCATTTGTATGTGGATTAGACAAATAATATATGATAAACCTACTAAAATATGAATGCCTAAATAAACTAAGCAAGAAGGAGGACTGTAAGAAAGATGCTCAATCATCATTCAGAAGGGCAAATAGGCAACACATCAGCAGTGGGAGAAAACAGTGAACAGGACAGGAACCTACCACAGAGATCCTCTGAAAGACTCTACACAGCAGTGTATCAAAGCAGATGCTGAGACTCGTAACCAAACTTTGGGCAGAGTGCAGGGAATTATATGAAAGTATCGGGATATAGTAAGACCCGAAGAGGACAGGAGCTCTACAAAGAGAGCAACAGAACCAAAATATCTGGGCCCAGTGTTCTTTTCTGAGACTCTATCTTCAACCAAGGACTATGCGTGGAGATAACCTAGAACCTCTGCACAGTTGTAGCCCATTGCAGCTCAGTCTCCAAGTGGGTTCCCTAGCAAATATATCAGGAGGTCTCTCTGACATGAACTCAGTGGTTGGCTGTTTGATAATCATCCCTTGGGGGATGCAGCCTTATCAGGCCACAGAGTAAGACTATGCAGTCCCTCCTGATGAGCTCTGACAAGCTAGGTTCAGATGGAAGGGGAGGAGGACATCCCCAATGAGTGGACTGGAGAAGGGGCATAAGGGGACAATAGGGAGGGAGGACAGGTTTGAGAGGGTATGAGAAAGGGTGTTATAGCTGTTATAAATACTGAAGAAATTGTAATAAATAAAAAAAATTAAAAAATGAAAAAGGAAAGAAAACCTTACGCTGAAGACTTGCTAGTTCAAATTCCAAAAAGCCAGGAAGCTGAGGAGCTAAAACCAGAGCTTGTGCTAAAAAGCCCTTCAGGGTCTGAAGCACACCACAACTCAGCATCCCTCATACTATTTTAAATCCTATCAGCTGGTCTCTTGTTCTACCTCTTGACCTAGCTAAGGTTAACCTTATTAAATCATGTATACAGAGAGGTTTTGGATTAAAAGTGTGTGCTAATGCTGGGTGAACCACACTATAATCACCTGTTTACAATAAATAGAAATTTCTTGCATTAAAAGTGTGTGTTAGGGTTCTACCAAACCATACAATAAGCAGGACTTTATAGTTCACAATTTTGGGCTTCACATTGGGATCAAATATTCTGCAACACTCAATCTCTGCTCTATTTTTGTCCCTGTTCGTCTTATAGGCAGGGTAAATTTGGATCAAATTTTTGTGGGTGTGTTAGTGTTCCCCTCCATTCACTAGGAGTAGTGTTTAGTTAGAGGCTGGACTCCTCAGTCTCCATGACCCCTGTTACTAGTAGTGTCAGCTGGGGTTATCCTCATATCCTTCCAGGTGCCTATCCTGATGTAGGTCTCCAGCTTGTCACAGACATGCCCTTGCTTAAGGTTTCTCTTCTCTCTACATTCCCCCTGTCTTTCCTTCAATACTCTCCCCTGGTATGACATTAAACCTCATTTCTCTCTGTGCTCCCTTTCTTACCCTGTCCTCTTTTCTATCATTTCTGCTGTCTAATCATTTTCCACTACTGAGCCCTTCCTTGGGTCCTCCTTGTTTCTTATCTTCTTTGGGTGTTTGAATTATACTATGGTTATCCTATATTATATGGATAAAATCCACTTATAAGTGAGTATATACCATGTATGTCTTTCTGGTTATGGGTAACCTCACTCAGGATGATCCTTTCTTGTTCTGTCCATTTGCCTGCAAATTTCATGAGTTCCTTCTTTTTAGTATTTGAATAGCATTCTGTTGTGCAAATGTACCACAATTTCATTTTCCATTCTTTGGTGGCTTCACCCAGCAGCTGATGCAAACAGATCCAGAGACCTACAACCAATCATTTGATGGAGGACAGGGAGTCCTGTGGAAGAATGGGAGTAAGTATAGAAGGAACCAAAGGGTACTGGAGGTCTAAAAGAATACCTACAGGACCAACTAACCAGAGTCCAGGGGGTCCAGTGGAGACTGAAGCAACAACCAAGGACGATGCGTGGACTGGACCTAGACTGCCGACACAGAACTTATACAATGGGCAGCTCAGTCGTCATATAGGTCACCTAGTAAGGAGAAAGGTGTTCTAACTTTAGTATGTCCTCTGTTGCCCACTTTCTGATCACTTTCCCCTGGCGTGGCAGCTACCTTGCCAGGGTATGGGGAAGAGAATGCACTCAGTCTCTAGTGCAACTTGACATGCTAGCATGACTATGTAGAGGGGTCCTCCCTTTAGCTGAGGAATAGGAGAGGGGGAAAGGGGAAACAGGGAGGGATCGTGGGACATGGAGGAGGGGGGGCTATGTAAAAGGAATAAATAAAAATGTAAATAAAAAGCATACTTGTTGCTCTTAAAAAGGACCCAGGTTTTGTTTTCAGCACCCACATGATAGCTCACCACCATCTGTAACTCCAGTTACAGGAGATCCCAAAATCCTCTTTTGGCCTTGAGAGCACCAGGCACAAACATGCAAGAAAACACTCATAAATAAGATCAATAGACTACTTTTTCCAAGGATGATAATTATTACATTGTTATCTATAGTAATGGATAATTTAAAACAATATTTTATTTTTTTGAAATTCATTTAATTTTAACTATATACATTATTATTCAAAATTTGTAAAAATATACTCATCAACATTAAGCAGACTCAACACAAAAGGTATACTTAGAACTCCACAAGGAGAACAACAGAGACAAAAATACCTGGGCCTAGGGGAGGCTGCAGGAATGATATTCCAACTAAGGACCATGAATAGGGAGGATGTAGATCCCTTGTTCAAAGGAAGCCCGTAGGCTGATCATTTCTAAGTAGGTTCCCTAGTAAGAGGTACAGGGGCTGCCTCTGACATGGACACATCAGCAGGCTCTTTGATCACCTCTCTCTGGGTGGTGCAGCCTTGCCAGGCAACAGAGGAAGATGGTGCAGCTAGCCTTGATGACACCTGATAATCTAGGGTCAGATAGAAAGGGAGAAGGTCCTACTCTATCAGGGGACCAGGGAAAGGGCATAGGGAAGAAGAGGAAAGGTGGGTAGGACTTGGAAGAGATGAGAGAGGGTGCTGGAGAGAGGATGCAAAGTGAAAAAAATCATAATTAATTAATTAATTAAATATTAAAAAGAAATATGGTTAGCAAAAATTATGTAGTATTTATAAAGAATTATTTAGACATTTAATAATTTGAAAACAGGCTGTCAAAGCAGATGCTGAGCCTGATGGCCAACTAACAGGCAGAGTGAATGTAATTTTATGTGAGAAGTGGGAAATAGTAAGAGCTGGAGAGCACAGGAACTCCACAAGGAGAGCAATAGAACAAGAAAATTTGAACACAGGGAACTTCCCAGAGACTCATACTCCAACCAAGGACTATCCATGGAGATAACCTAGAACACTGACAATGCAGCCACTTCTGGTGAGAACTGATAGACTAAGATCAGGAAGAAGGAGAGGAGGAGCTCCCCTATCAGTGGATTTGGGGAGGGGCATGCATGCAGAAAGGGGGGGAGGGTGGGACTGCCAGGGGAGGAGGGAGGGGCTTATGGGTGGATACAAAATGAATAAAGTGTAATAAAAGTTAAGTAAAAAATTAAAAAAATAATTTGAAAATATTTTTAAATAACACAAGAGATAATTAAAGTATGATATAAATAAAATGATAATAATTATACAAATATAATTTCAACTACATAAAATGTATCAAAATACTTCAAAGGATAACTTTTTAAAATATTAACAGTATTCACATTAAAACTTTAGGATTATGAAGAGATAATTTCTTCTAAATTTTTAATTTTTACAAATATCATATTTATCATATTTATAAGAAATATTGAAATAATCAAAAGTGAAAATCTTCATTTGTTATAGTAGTCTTTTTGTATGGGCAAATAACATGTATATCTTTATGTACATTATTAGATGTTATAATATAGTATAAAATCAAGGATTTAGGGTCTGGAGATTTAGCTTGATTGATAAAAAGCTTGTTTAGTATACACAACATCTTGAATTCCATTTCTAGGCTAGTCTGGAATGCTGGAGACTGTCTCAGAATAAATTATAAAGTAAAAGAAACTATATATCAAAAGAAATAATTTTCATTCCTCAGTATTAGGCAACTATTTCTTTTAATTTTTATTTTTTTAATATTAGTTACAGTTTGTTAACTTTGTATCCCTGCTGTATCCCACTCCCTCTTTCCCTCCCAATCCCACCCTCTCACCCTCATATTTTCCCTGCCCCTTTCCAAGTCCACTGATAAGTGAGAACCTCCTCCCCTTACATCTGATACTGGTTTATCAGGTATCATCAGGACTGGCTGCAAAGTCCTCTTCTGTGGCCTAGCAAGGCTGCTCCTCCCTGGTGGAGGAAGGAAGTCAAAGAGCCCACCATCGAGTTCATGTCAGAAACAGTCCCTGTTCCCCTTATTAGGTTACCCACTTGGATACTGAGTTATCAGTGATACATCTGAGCAGGAGCTTTAGGGTGCATCCATACATGGTCCTTGTTTGGAGAAACAGTCTCATAAAAGACCCCTGTGCCCAGATATATTTGGTCCTTGTGAACTCCTGTCCTCCCCAGGTCGTATTAACCCCTCCCCCCTTTTTTGATTCCCTGCATTCTGCCGGAGGTTTGGTTATGAGTCTTAATATCTGCTTTGATACACTGCTAGGTAGAGTCTTTCAGAGGCCCTCTGTGGTAGCCTCCTGTCCTGTTACTTGTTTGCTCTTACATCCAATGTCCATCTCATTTGTCTTTCTTGGTGAAGATTGATCATCTATCACTGGGCATTCTTTCTTGTTTATCTTCTTTAGGTGGATAGATTTCAGTATATTTATCCTATCTTATAAGTCTATATAAGTGAGTATATACCATGTGTGTTTTTCTGCTTTTGGGATACCTCACTCAGGATGATCGTTTCTAGGTCCCACCATTTGCCTGCAAATTTCATGATTTCCTCGTTTTTAATTGCTGAGTAGTATTCCATTATGTAAAAGTACCACAATTTCTGTATTCATTCCTCAACTGAGGAACATCTGGGTTGTTTCCAGGTTCTGGCTATTACGAATAAAACTGCTACAAACATGGTTGAGCAAAATGTCCTTGGTGTGTACTTGAGCATCTTTTGGATATATGCCTAGGAGTGGTATAGCTGGATCTTGAGGAAGCACTATTTCTAATTGTCTGAGAAAGTGCCAGATTGATTTCCAAAGTGGTTGTACAAGTTTGCATTCCCACCAGCAATGGAGGAGGATTCCCCTTTCTCCATAACCTCTCCAGCATATGTTGTCACTTGAGCTTTTGATCTTAGCCATTCTGATGGGTGTCAGGTGAAATCGCAGGGTAGTTTTGATTTGCATCTCTCTGATGGCTAAGGACATTGAGCATTTCTTTAAGTGTTTCTCTGCCATTTTGTATTCCTCTACTGAAAATTCTGTTTAGCTCTGTACCCCATTTTTTAATCAGATTGCTTGATTTGCTGTTTTTAATTTCTTTAATTCTTTATATATTCTGGATATCAACTCTCTGTCAGATATAGGGTTGGTGAAAATCCTTTCCCAGTCTGTAGGCTGTCGTTTTGTTTTGATGACTATGTCCTTTGCTTTACAGAAGCTTTTCAGCTTCATGAGGTCCCATTTATCGATATTTTCCACCATGATGATAATGAGCTAAACCTCTGAAATGTAAGCCAGCACCCTTAAATGTTTTATTTTATAAAAATTGATGTGGTCATGTTGTCTCTTCATAGCAATAGAAACCATAACTAAGACAGCAATTAACTCATAAAACTAACCATTTTTGCTTTGTTTGAATGTAAATTTAGGATGCTTTGGAATTTGAATTCTTCTATTAATTTATAGTAAATTGCCATAAAATATAGAAAGAAGAAAGTGACCAACATATATTTTTAAAATCACTGCATTTCTCTCTGGAGAATTTCCACTGAAAGCACAAAGAAAATATAAGTTAGTCATATTTTGAAGTAAAGACAAATCTCAGGCAACCTACACTCTCATCAAATAGATCTGCTGAGATAGATACACAGAATTTTGCCTACAGCTATTTGAGCTGTTCTGCCCCAGAGATATCAAATCAATTCTCTCTCTGAGATTCACTGTTATTCAGCATTCTCTAGAGGATTCTTTTTTTCCCACTACAAATTGATTGTGTTTCTCACACCATCCACCCATTGTTTTTCAAAAATTCTAAACCATTTACCTGGAATTTTCATGAAACCTTGTAGTTAAAGGAACTAAAAATCTGACATGGAAGGTCATAAAACCTGGAAGGTTATTTTGTTACATTAAAGTTTAATTCATGAAAATGTACCATCTGGTGTATATGGTTCACTTAAAAGTAATCTAAGTAATGGCTTCAGAACAATAATATATGAAAACAGTTGAGTCATGAAATTATTTTTAAAAATCTTGATAGTTTAGTGAGTTCTTCAGTACTTCATGTTCACTCATTTACACTGATAAAAACACTTCATTTTATTTATGAGTTGAGTGTGTTTAGTCAGGTTTTTTGTCCATTGTGGTGGCATATAATACCTCATATAATTATTTAAAAACAGCAAGAATTTATTCAGCTCATGGTTTGGAAAGGTTCAGTCCATGGTCACTTGGATTCATGTTTCTATGCCTGTAATGAAGGCAGTATATTGTGATAGTGTGCACATGTGGTAAAAACTGCTCATTTAATGGCAGCCATGAAATACAGAGGAATAAAGAAACCAAACACTGGACATAACTTTCTTTTTTATTTTAAATTTAATTTTATTTATATATTTATTTATTACAATTTATTCACTTTGTATCCTCTCTGAAGCCCCGTGTCTCTTGCCTCCTCCCAGTACCACCCACCCTTCTTCTTCTCCCCCTATATCCTTTCCCTAGTTCCCTGAGAGAGGAGGACCTCCTCCCCTTCTATTTGACCCTAGCTTATCGTCAAGGCTGGCTACATTATCTTCCTATATGGCCTGGCAAGGCTGCACCCCCAGGGGGAGGTGATCAGAAAGCCTGCCACTGAGTTCAAGTCAGAAACAACCCCTGTATCCATTTCTAGAGAACCCACTTGGAAATTGAGCAGCCAATGGAGGTCTAGGTTATCTCCATGCATGGCATGGTCCTTAGTTGGAATATCTGTCTCTGCAGGCACCCTGGGCCCAGGTATTTGGGCTGTGTTGTTCTCCTTGTGGAATTCCTGCCCCCTCCAAGTTTTTCTCTCTCCCTCTTCTTCCAAGGCACATCCTAAGTGAGCAACTTTCACCAGGTAGGTCAGGCATCAAAAAGTTTCGATTACTTCCACTGTAAGGCAGCAATAGTTGGCGAGGAAAGGTAGACTAGGTGCTCAAAATATGATCCTGTGGGAGAATTCCATGTTTAAAAGTAATGTGCAACAGTAAACTACTTGTCACTTCTTCATTTATCAGTTCAAGAGCCCATACTACTGAATGGTAGCACTTAATTTTAGGATAGGTCTTCCTACCTCAGTCCAGTTTAAAGTGGCTCACAGATATTCCTAGAAGTTTGCTATTGTCTTAGTTAAGGCTAATATTGTTGTGAGAAGACACCATGATCACAGAGTCTCTTATAGAGGAAAAAGTTTAATTGAGGCTGGCTTACAGTTTCAGAGGTTTAGTCTATTATTGTCACCGTGGTAGGAAGCATGATGTCTCACCGGCAGATATGGTGCTGCTGCAAAAAGATCTAAGAGTTATACATCTGGATTTTCAGTCAGCAAAAAGAGAGCAAAAGAGAGAGAGAGAGAGAGGCAAAAGAGATTGAGCCTGGCCTGAAATCTTGAAATTTCACAGTCCACCTAATGACAAACTTCCTCAACTAGGCCCCACCTCCTAATAAATCCACTCCCTGTAAGTCTATGGAGGCCATTTTCATTCAGACCACCACAGTTACAACTGTGTTTCTAAATCTCATAAGTTGAAAATTATGATTAACCATCACTAGCCACCATAAATAAATTAGGTTGTAGAGAGCAGCAGGTATGGAAACTGAATTATTTGTATGGACTAAATTAAGTTTCCCCCTAAATTCATATGTTGAAGTTCTAATCACCAAAATGAATGAGCTTGGAGACAGAAGGTTTAATAATATTTTTATGTGGATTGAGATGGCTCCTACTTTCAATGTCTATCCTGTTTGCCCTTCTGAATAAGGATTAAGCTTCTTCCCTAGGGTCTTCCTTCTGGTTTATTTTCTTCAGGAGTGTAGATTTTAGTATGTTTATCTTATATTGTATGTCTAACAACCACTTATGAGTGAGTATATTCCATATGTGTCTTTCTGCTTCTGGGGTATCCATGTTTCTTGACAACTGAGTAGTATTCCATGTGTATATGTGACAGATTTTCATTATCTGTCCTTTAGTTTGAGAACATTTATGTTGTTCCCATTTAGTTAATATGAAAAGAATATCAACAGAAATGGTTAAGCAAGTATCTGTGTAGTAGGACATTGAATCCTTTGGGCATATACCAAGGAGTAGTAGTTTATCTGGGTCATATGGCAGATCCATTTTTAACTTTCTGAGAATTTTCTACTGTGATTTCAAGAGTGGCTCACCCAAATTCCATTCCCATAAATAATGAGTGTTTTTTTGTTCCCAACATCATTGCTGGCATGTGTTCCTGTTTGTTTTCTTGATTCTCAAATTCTGATTGGGATAAGGTACAAATCTCCAAGTTGTTTTAATTTGAATTTTATTGACAACTAAGCATGGGGAACTCCTCTAAGTATTTACTAGCTATTTCTGTGTGTGTTTTATCTTGAGGAATTTTTGTTAATTTCAATAGATCATTTTTATTAAACTGCTTTATGAGATTTTGTTTGTGGTTTCTTGGTCCTATGTTGTTTGTCTGTATGTATGCAGAATTCCACACTTCCCAGGACCATTTGCTGAAGATGCTGTCTTCTCTCCAATGCATACATCTGACATCTTTGTCAGGATAAGGTAATTATAGTTATACAGGTCCTTTATTTTATTCCATTAATCACTGCATTTGTTTCATACTCTTATTATGTTATTTTGATTACTAAAGCTTTATTTGAAGTCTGCTATGGTGTTATTTCCTAAAGTATTCTTTTTGTTCAGTATTGCTTAGGTTATCGTTGGTCATTTGAATCTTCATAAAATTTTGAGATTGTTTTTGTTCTGGTACTTTGGGTTTATAACATGATGAATTTTTTAGGTAAATGGTTGGAAGTTAAGAAAGATAGTTAAGAAACCCAAAATTGCTAAAACAATTCTCTACAACAAAAGATATTCTGGAGGTTATCTCCATCTCTGAACTTAAACTGTATTATAGATCAACAGTAATAAAAACTGCATGGTAAAGGCATAGAAACAGAACGGTGGATCAATGGAATCGAACAGAAGACCCAGAAATAAACCCACACACTTATGGACACCTGATCTTTGACAAAGTTGCCAAAAACATACAATGGATAAAAGATAGCATCTTCAACAAATGGTGTTGGTCTAACTGGATATCTACAGGAAGAAAAATGCAAATAGATCCAAACTTATCACCCTGCACAAAACTAAAGTCCAAGTGGATCAAGGACCTCAACATAAAACCAGACACATTAAATCCATTAGAAGAAAAAATGGGGAAGACCCTAGAACTCATTGGTACAGGAGAAAACTTCCTGAACAGAACACCCACAGCACAGGATCTAAGAGCAACAATCAATAAATGGGACCTCATGAAAATGAAAAGCCTCTGTAAAGCAAAGGACACCGTAATCAAAACAAAAGGAATGCCTACAGATTGGGAAAAAATCTTCACCAATCCTTTATCTGACAGAGGGCTAATATCCAGTATATGTAAAGAACTAAAGAACCTGAAAAGTGAGGGTATTTCAAGATGGCGGCGGCTAGTGTGCAGCTTAGATGAAGGGGAGAAGACCTGCGACACAGAAATTGGTGAGCGAAGGGGCTGATCAAATCAGAACAGAGTTATCTAGACTTCCAAGAAGAAAGAGACTAACCATCATCTGAGTCCATCTAGAATCAGGTCACTGTAGACTCCTCCAGGAGGAGACACAGCAAGAGGTGATCCCCAGGCGCTTCCCGGCACCGAAAACCCTACTCCCCCTTTGGAGGAGGCAGGAGGTGTCCAGAATAATCGGCCACAGACCACACTGTCTGTACCCCAGCCCCAGCTAGAGCTCCAGCTCCTACCAAAAAAAAAAAAAAAAAACCTGACAAAACCCGAGATCGGGGCTGAGAAAACCCAATCATTTCAGGCACTCCCCCGAGAACCAGAACGCCACCATAACCCTGCAGCAGCTGAACAGAGGGATAGAGTGGCGCACAGTGGCTTCACAGCGCCGGGACCCCAGTGCTGCCAGCTGCTCCTAGCAAACAAAGTTCAGCTCGGGATCTGGGACTGTGGTCATTCAACACTTTCTAAGATTCTCCCGGGTCCAGTACACAGAGGTCTAGCACAAAGTCCTAAAGCCAGCGGTCCCCCGACCCCTGGCAGAGAAACCCTGGCTCAGGATTGGGACTGAGAAGTCCCAACCCCTTCTGGCATCCCCCTGAGAGCACCTCCATAAGCTTGACCTAGCAGAGGGGAAGTTCAGAGGGGAAGGACAGAGAGACAGCCTGCCACAGGACACAGCACACACTCTCCAGCTCACCCAGCAGCCCCTGGCAGAGAAACCCAAGCTCTGGATCTGAGGACACTCAATCAAACTTGGTACTCTATTGCAATCAGCAAACATAGGTTCTACCGCCAGGCTGCTTGTGGCAGAGAGATCTGGGCCCGGGATCTGGGATTGAGAACACTCAACCTAACTCTTTCCTGCCCTACCCCGGGACCAGTCAACATAACCCCTCCTGGCAGAGGGAAAGGACAAAGAGGCAGCACACAGGAAAGGTGGACACCGAGTCCTGTGGCCACAGTGCCACAGAGTTGACTGTTAGCCTACCCGCGCAATTACCAAAGCAGGACCAAATCGGAGAGTAGAGAGCAAGGGGAACCCCTGTGCATTCCAACTGGTCCTGCAAGAGAGTAAGTGAGCCTTCTAGGGAGAGTTTGCCCCAGACCCTGGGCCTCTCCACAGAAGCAACCAGACGAGATCCCTGCCATTCACACCCCTAGTGTTGGCATCATAGGATTATTGGGATAGCAACCACAACGTTGAAGCCTCTGCCTTGCCGGTCCACCAGTGTAATCCAGGCAAACAATCCCTGGATCTCAGACAGAACTGCAGAATAGTGGCCTGCAGGCCAATGCAATAGGCAGAGAATCCGCGCATGCACACTGCACCCGCTAAAAGCACATGCGAATAGAGCCAGCATCACATTCATTACTTAGGCAAAACTGAAACCACAATGCACACTACCAAACCAGTGAACCTCTCTCATCTTCCTGAAAAAACAGTGCAGAAAACAGAAAGAGACGATCATAGCCTGAACTACAAACTTGAGAAACAGTGAGGGTTATAAATAACCAGATGGCTAGAGGCAGACATAAGAACACACACAACAAAAATCAGGACATAATGACCTCACCAGCAACCCCACAAAACAATGGACACTTCAATTCACAAGATATACAAGAAAACGACCTCAAAACTATGTTTCTCCAGCTATTAGGGACAAAAAAAGATGAAATGAAGAAAGCCGACAGAGAAATAGCCAAAAAAATCGAGACTAACCAAGAGGAAACAAATCGTGCTCTCAGAGAAATGACCACGAAAATTGAGGCAAACAAGGAAGAAATGAACAAAGCTCTCAAAGAAATGTCGACACAAATGAAGGCAAATAAAGAAGAAATAAACAAAGCTCTCATAGAAATACAGACAATTATATCCAAAGAAGTAGAGGCACAATTAGTGATACATAGAGAGGAAACGGACAAAAAAAAAAAAAAAATAGAAGCCGTCATTGAAAAGCAGGACTCCACATTCAAACAGATGAAGGAATGGTGCAATAAATGAAAACAGAAATAGAATCAATAAAGAAAACACAAATAGAGAAAAACCAGGAGCTGGAAAACATAGAGAAAAGATCAGGAACTACAAAGATAAGCATCACCAACAGAATACAAGAGATGGAAGAAAGAATCACAGGAGCCGAAGATACACTTGCGGAAATTGACACATCTCTCAAAGAAAAAATAAAATCAGAAAGGTTCCAAACACAAAACATCCAAGAAATCAAGGACACCATGAAAAGACAAAACCTAAGAATAATATGAGTAGAAGAAAAAGAAGACATCAGGCTCAAAAGTCTGGAAAATATTTTCAAGAAAATTATAGAAGAAAACTTTCCCAACTTAAAGAAGGAGATGGCCATAAACATACAAGAGGCCTACAGAACACCAAGTAGACTAGACCAAAAAAGAAATTCTTCACATTATATCATAGTCAAAACACCGAACCTACAGAATACAGAAAAAATTCTAAAAGCAGCAAGGGAAAAAGGTCAAGTAACATATGAAGGTAGACATA
Source organism: Psammomys obesus (assembly GCF_907164565.1). Taxonomy (NCBI): domain Eukaryota; kingdom Metazoa; phylum Chordata; class Mammalia; order Rodentia; family Muridae; genus Psammomys; species Psammomys obesus. The sequence continues at coordinate 6,526,288 of NW_026591872.1, forward strand.
TCAGAATCACACCAGATTTCTCAACAGAATCTATGAAAGCCAGAAGGGCCTGGACAGAAATCATGCAGGCCTTAAGGGACTACAGATTCCAACCCAGACTACTATACTCAGCAAAAGATTCAATCAACATAGACGGAGAATTCAAAATATTCCAAGACAAAACCAAATTTAAACAATATCTACATAGTAACCCAGCTTTACAAAAGTTACTAAAAGGGAAACTCCAAACCAAAGAAAACAACTGCATCTAAGCATGCAGAGGAAATAGATAACTACACAACAAAAAAACAAAAGAATACATGCAATGAAACTCAGTGACACCACCAACCCCACATCAAAAGTAAGTAACAATTGTTGGTCTCTAGTATCTATCAACATCAACGGACTCAACTCCCTAATAAAAAGATACAGACTAACAGAATGGTTGTGGAAACAGGATTCAACATTTTGTTGCATCCAAGAAACACACCTATGCAACAAAGATAAACACTACCTCAGAGTAAAGGGCTGGAAAAATGTTTTTAAAGTAAATGTTTCCAGAAAACAAGCTGGAGTAGACATCCTAATAGCTAATAAAATATATTTTCAACCCAAGTTAGTAAAAAAAGATAAGGAAAGCCACTATATTCTCATCAAAGGAAAAATCCACCAAGAGGACATCACAATTTTGAATATCTATGCCCCAAATACAAGAGCACCTACATTTGTAAATGAAACAATATTAAAGCTTAAATCACACATTGATCCTAAAACCCTAATAGTGGGAGACTTCAACACTCCACTCTCACCAAGGGACAGATCAACTAGACAGAAAACAAATAGGGAAATAAAAGCACTTACATAGTCTCTAAATCAAATGGACCTAATATACGCCTACACATCTTTTCACCCAAACTCAAAAGAGTATACCTTCTTTTGAGCACCGCATGGAACCTTCTCCAAAGTAGACCATATAGTTGGTCATAAAGCAAGCCTCAACAGATACAAAAAGATTGAAATAATCCCTTGTAGTCTATCTGACCACCATGGACTAAAGCTGGACCTCAAAACAACAAAAATAACAAAAAGCCGAAAAGCACATGGAAACTGAACAACTTGCTACTCAATGACAACCCAGATGTCTATCAATGGAGGAATGGATACAGAAATTGTAGTATTTTTACAAAATGGAATACTACTCAGCAATCAAAAAAGGAGGAAATCATGAAATTTGTAGGCAAATAGTGGGATCTAGAAACGATCATTCTGGGTGAAATATCTCAGAAAGAGAAAGATAAAAATGGTAAATACTCACTTATATAGACCTATTAGATATGATAAACATAATGAAATCTATACACCTAAAAAAGATAATCAAGAGAGCGGGCATGAGATAAGATGATCAATCCTCGTTTAGAAAAAGAGATAGGATGTTCATTGAACATATGACAGGAGTCTACTGCAGAAGGCATCTGAAAGACTCTACCTAGCAGTGCTTTCTTTTTTTTCATATTTTTTTGAATTTTATTTTTTTCTTATCAGTTACATTTTATTAACTCTGTATCCCAGCCGTGTCCCGATCCCTCATTCCCTCCCAGTCCCTTTCTTCCTCCCTCATCTCCACTGTGCCCCTTCCCAAGTCCACTGATAGGGGGGACCTCCTCCCCATTCATTTGATCCTGTTTTATCAGGTATCTTCAGGACTGGCTGCAAAGCTCTCCCCTGTGGCCTAACAGGACTGCTCCTCCCTTGGGGAGTGGGGAGACCAAAGAGCCAGTCATTGAGTTCCTGTTAGAAATAGTCCTTGTTCCCCTCACTATGGAAAACCAATTGGTTACTGAGCTACCACAGGCTACATCTGAGCAGAGGTTCTAGGTTACATTCATATATGGTCCTTGGTTGAATGTCAGTCTCAGAAAAGACCCTGTGCCCAGTTATGTTTGGTCCTTGTGGAGCCTCTATCCTTTCCCCATCAGTCTAACTCCCCTTCTTTCTTATGATTCCCTGCACCCTGCCAAAGGTTTGGTCATGAGTCTTTGCTTTGAAAACACCGCTAGTTAGAGTCTTTCCAATGCGCTCAGTAGACTCCTGTCATATGTTCAATGCGCATCCCATCTTTCTTTCTAAATGAGGATTGATCATCTTACCCCATGTCTGTTCTCTTGATTATCTTTTTTAGGTGTACAGATTTCATTATGTTTATCACATCTTATAGGTCTATATAAGTGAGTATATACTGTGTTTGTCTTTCTCCTTCTGTGATATTTCACTCAGGATGACCTTTTCTAGATCCCACCATTTGCCTGCAAATTTCATGATTTCCTCCTTTTTGATTGCTGAGTAGTATTCCATTGTGTAAAAATACCACAATTTCTGTACCCATTCCTCCGTTGATGGACATCTGGGTTGTTTCCAGGTTCTGGCTATTACAAATAATGCTGCTATAAACATGGTTGAGCAAATATCGCTTTTGTGTACTTGAGCAAACTTTGGGTATATTCCTAGCAGTGGTATAGCTGGGTCTTGAAGAAGCACTATTCCTAATTGTCTTAGAAAGCGCCAGATAGATTTCCAGAGTGGTTGTACAATTTTACATTCCAACCAGCAGTGGAGGAGGGTTCCCCTTTCTCCACAACCTCTCCAGCATGTGTTGTCACTTGAGTTTTTTTTTTAATTTTTTATTAATTACACTTTATTCATTTTGTATCCCCCCATAAGCCCCTCCCTCCTCCATGCCAATCCCACCCTCCCTCCCCTTTCTGCATGCATGCCACTCCCCAAGTCCACTGATAGGGGAGGTTCTCCTCTCCTTTCTGATCTTAGTCTATCAGTTCTCATCAAAAGTGGCTGCATTGTCATCTTCTGTGGCCTGGTAAGGCTGCTCCCCCATCTGGGGGAGGTGATCAACAAGCAGGCCAATCAGATTATGTCAGAGGCAGTCCCTCTTCCCATTACTATGTAACCCACATGGACACTGAACTGCCATGGGCTACACCTGTGCAGGGGTTCCGGGTCATCTCCACAAATAGTCCTTGGTTGGAGTATGAGTCTCTGGGAAGTTCCCTGTGTTCAAATTATCTTGTTCTGTTGCTCTCCTTGTAGAGTTCCCGTCTCCTCCAGCTCTTACTATTTCCCACTTCTTACCTAGAATTCCATTCACTCTGCCCATCAGTTGGCCATCAGGCTCAGCATCTGCTTAGACAGTCTATACTGCAGAAGCTTTCAGAGGCCCTCTGTGGCAGGTTTCAAGGTTGTTTCCTGTTTTCTTCTGGCTTTCAGAGGCCCTCTGTAGCAGGTTCCGAGGTTGTTTCCTATTTTCTTTTTCTTCTGATGTCCATCCTCTTTGCTTTTCAGGATGGGGATTGAACATTTTATTTAGGGTCCTCTGTTTTGCTTAGTTTGTTCAGATGTACAGATTTTAGTGGGTTTATTCTATGTTGTATGTTTATATGAGTGAGTATATACCATGAGTGTCTTTTTGCTTCTGGGACAACTCACTCAGGGTGATCCTTTCCAGGTCCCACCATTTACCTGTAAATTTCATGATTTCCTTATTTTTCATTGGTGAGTAGTACTCCATCGTATAGATGTACCACAGTTTCTGCATCCATTCTTCAGTTGAGGGGCATCTGGGTTGTTTCCAGCTTCTGGCTATTACAAATAAAGCTGCTACAAACATGGTTGAGCAAATGTCCTTTTTGTGTACTTGCGCCGCTTTGGGTATATGCCTAGGAGTGGTATGGCTGGATCTTGAAGAAGTGCTATTCCTAATTGTCTGAGAAAGCGCCAGACTGATTTCCAGAGTGGTTGTACCAGTTTACATTCCGACCAGCAATGGATAAGGGATCCCCTTTGTCCACAACCTCTCCAGCATGTGTTGTCCCTTGAGTTTTTCGTCTTGGCCATTCTGATGGGTGTAAGGTGAAATCTCAGGGTTGTTTTGATTTGCATTTCCCTAATGGTTAATGAGGTTGAGCATTTCTTTAAATGCTTCTCTGCCATTCGATATTCCCCTACAGAGAATTCTCTCTTTAGCTCTGTTTCCCATTTTTAATTGGATTACTTGGTTTGCTGCTTTTCAGCTTCTTTAGTTCTTTGTATATACTCAATATTAGTCCTCTGTCAGATAAAGGGTTAGTGAAGATTCTTTCCCATCTGTAGGCAGTCATTTTGTTTTGATGACAGTGTCCTTTGCTTTACAGAAGCTGTTCAGTTTCATGAGGTCCCATTTATTGATTGTTGCTCTTAGAGCCTGTGCTGTTGGTGTTCTGTTCAGGAAGTTGTCTCCTGTGCCAAGGAGTTCTAGGCTGTTCCCCACTTTTTCTTCTAACAGATTTAGAGTATCTGGTTTTATGTTGAGGTCTTTGATCCACTTGGACTTTACTTTTGTGCAGGGTGATAAATATAGATCTATTTTCATTTTTCTGCATGTGGACATCCAGTTGGACCAGCACCATTTGTTGAAGATGCTGTCTTTTTTTCATTGAGTGGTTTTGGTTTCTTTGTCAAAAATCGAGTATTCATAGGTGTGTGGGTTTATTTCCGGGTCTTCTATGCAGTTCCATTGATCCTCCTTTCTGTTTTTATGCCAATACCATGCAGTTTTTATTACTGTCGCTCTGTAGTACAACTTGAGATCGGGGATGGAGATACCTCCAGATGATCTGTTGTTGTACAGGATTGTTTTGGAGATTCTGGGTTTTTTGTTTCTCCATATGAAGCTGAGAATCTTTTTTTCAAGGTCTGTAAAGAATTGAGTTGGTATTTTGATGGGAATTGCATTGAATCTGTAGATTGCTTTTGGCAGGATGGCCATTTTCACAATGTTAATCCTACCAATCCATGAGCACGGGAGATCTTTCCATCTTCTGAGATCTTCTTCAATTTCTTTCTTCAGAGACTTGAAGTTTTTCTCAAACATGTCTTTCACTTGCTTGGTTAGTGTCACCCCAAGGTACTTTATGTTATTAGTGGATATTATGAAGGGTGTTGTTTCCCTAATTTCTTTCTCGGCCTTTTTCTTTGGTATACAGGAGGACTTCTGATTTTTTGAGTTGATTTTGTATCCTGCCACTTTGCTGAAGGTGTTTATCAGCTAGAGGAGTTCTCTGGTTGAATTTTTGGGGTCGCTCATATATAGTATCATATCATCTATGAATAGTGACACTTTGACCTCTTCCTTTCTGATTTGTATCCCCTTGATCTCCTTTAGTTGTCTTATTGCTCTGGCTAGGACTTCAAGTACTATGTTGAAGAGGTATGGAGAGAATGGGCAGCCTTGTCTTGTCCCTGATTTCAGTGGGATTGATTTAAGTTTCTCTCCATTGAGTTTGATGTTGGCTATAGGCTTACTGTATATTGCCTTTACTATGTTTAGATATGTACCTTGTATTCCTGATCTCTCCAAGACTTTAAACATGAATGGGTGTTGGACTTTGTCAAATGCTTTTTAAGCATCTAAGGAGATGATCATATGGTTTTTCTCCTTCAGTTTGTTTATGTGGTGGATTACATTGATGGATTTCCATATGTTGAACCACCCTTGCATTCCTGGGATGAAGCCTACTTGACCATGGTGGATGATATCTTTGATGTGTTCTTGGATTCGGTTTGCAAGTGTTTTATTGAGTATTTTTGCATCAATGTTCATAAGAGAGATAGGTCTGAAGTTCTCTTTTTTTGTTGGGACTTTGTGTGGTTTAGGTATCAGGGTGACTGTTGCTTCATAGAATGAGTTTGATAAAGTACCTTCTGTTTCTACTTTTTGGAATCATTTGAGGAGAATTGGTGTGAGCACTTCTTTGAAGGTCTGGTAGAATTGCACGCTGAAACCATCAAGCCCTGGGCTTTTTTTTGGAGGGGACACTGTGAATGACTGCTTCAATTTCCTTGGGGGATATAGGGCTGTTCAGTCTTTCTACCTGATCTTGACTTAATGTTGGAAGATGGAATCTATCAAGAAAATTGTCCATTTCATTTAGGTTTTCAAATTTTGTGGCATATAGGCTTTTGTAGTATGACCTAATGATTGTTTGAATTTCCTCTGTTTCTGTAGTTACATCACCCTTTTCATCACTGATTTTGTTGATTTGGATAGATTCTCTCTGCTTTTTAGTTAGTTTGGCTAAGGGTTTGTCTATCTTGTTGATTTTCTCAAAGAACCAGCTTTTTGTTTCATTGATTCTTTGAATAGTTTTATTTTTTTCTAATTGATTGATTTCTGCCCTTACTTTGATTATTTCCAGCCTTCTGCTCCTCTGGGGTGTATCTGCTTCTTTTTTTCTAGGGTTTTCAGTTGGGCCATTAAGTTGTTTGTATGTGATGTTACGAATTTCTTCTTGCAGGCACTTAGTGCTGTAAAGTTTCCCCTGAGCACTGCTTTCAATGTGTCCCATAAATTTGGGTATGTTGTGCCTTCATTTTCATTGAATTCTAGGAAGTCTTTAATTTCTTTATTTCTTCCTTAACCCAGCTGTCGTTGAGTAACAAGTTGTTCAGTTTCCATGTGCGTGTAGGCTGTTTGCTATTTCTATTGTTGTTGAGGTCCAGCTTTAGTCCATGGTGGTCAGATAGAATACAAGGGATTATTTTAATCTTTTTGTATCTGTTGAGGCTTGCTTTATGACCAACTATATGGTCTATTTTGGAGAAGGTTCCATGCAGTGCTGAAAAGAAGGTATACTCTTTTGAGTTTGGATGAAAAGATCTGTAGACGTCTATTAGGTCCATTTGATTTAGGGTCTCTGTAAGTGTTTTTATTTCCCTATTTGTTTTCTGTCTAGTTGATCTGTCCCTTGGTGAGAGTGGAGTGTTGAAGTCTCCCACTATTAGGGTTTTAGGATCAATGTGTGATTTAAGCTTTAATATTGTTTCATTTATGAATGTAGGTGCTCTTGTATTTGGGGCATAGATATTCAAAATTGTGATGTCCTCTTGGTGGATTTTTCCTTTGATGAGAATATAGTGGTCGTCCTTATCTTTTTTGATTAACTTGGGTTGAAAGTCTATTTTATTAGCTATTAGGATGGCTACTCCCACTTGTTTTCTGGAACCATTTGCTTGAAAGACATTTTTCCAGCCCTTTACTCTGAGGTAGTGTTTATCTTTGTTGCATAGGTGTGTTTCTTGGATGCAACAGAATGATGGATCCTGTTTCCGCAACCATTCTGATAGTCTGTGTCTTTTTATTGGGGAGTTGAGTCCGTTGATGTTGACAGATACTAGAGACCAACAATTGTTACTTACTTGTGGGGTTGGTGGTGTCACTGAGTTTCATTGCTTGTATTCTGTTTTTTTTTTTTTTTGTTGTTGTTGTTGTTGTGTAGGTTTCTATTTCCTCTGTTTCCTTAGATGTAGTTGTTTTCTGTGGTTTGGAGTTTCCCTTCTAGTAACATCTGTAGAGCTGGGTTACTATGTAGAAATTTTTTAAAATTGGTTTTGTCTTGGAATATTTTGAATTCTCCGTCTATGTTGATTGAAAGTTTTGCTGGGTATAGTAGTCTGGGTTGGAATCTGTGGTCCCTTAAGGACTGCATGATTTCTGTCCAGGCCCTTCTGGCTTTGATAATTTTTGTTGAGAAACTATCCGTGATTCTGATCAGTCTACCTTCATATGTTACTTGGCCTTTTTCCCTTGCTGCTTTTAGAATTTTTTCTTTGTTTTGTAGGTTCAGTGTTTTGACTATGATGTGACATGAAGAATTTCTTTTCTGGCCTAATCTACTTGGTGTTCTGTAGGCCTCTTGTATGTTTATGGCCATCTCCTTCTTTAAGTTGGGAAAGTTTTCTTCTATAATTTTCTTGAAAATATTTTCCGGACTTTTGAGCCTGATGTCTTCTTTTTCTTCTACTCATATTATTCTTAGGTTTTGTCTTTTCATGGTGTCCTTGATTTCTTGGATGTTTTGTGTTTGGAACTTTTTTGATTTTATTTTTTCTTTGAGAGATGTGTCAATTTCCGCAAGTGTATCTTCGGCTCCTGAGCTTCTTTCTCCATCTCTTGTATTCTGTTGGTGATGCTTACCTTTGTAGTTTCTGATATTTTCTCTATGTTCTCCAGCTCCTGGTTTTTCTCTACTTGTGTTTTCTTTATTGATTCTAATTCTGTTTTCATGTCTTGCACCATTTCCTTCATCTGTTTGAATGTGGACTCCTGCTTTTCAATCATCGCTTCTATTTTTTTGTCTGTTTCTTCTCTGTGTATCACTAATTGTGCCTCTACCTCTTTGGGTATAATTGCCTGTATTTCTATGAGAGCTTTGTTTATTTCTTCTTTATTTGCCTTCATTTGTGTGGATATTTCTTTGAGAGCTTTGTGCATTTCTTCTCTGTTTGCGTCAATTTTCGTGGTCATTTCTCTAAGAGCACAATTTGTTTCCTCTTGGTTAGTCTTAATATCTTTGGTTCTTTCTCTGAGGGCTTTGTTCATTTCATCTTTATGGCCTCTAATAGCTGGAGAAACATAGTTTTGAGGTGTTTTTTTTGGTATATGTAGTGAATTAACGTTTCCATTGTTTTGTGGTGTTGCTGGTGAGGTCATTATGTCCTGATTTTTGTTGGGAGTGTTCTTACGTCTGCCTTTAGCAATCTGGTTATTTATAATCCTCACTGTTTGTTCCTCGAGATTGTAGTTCGGGCTATGATCCTCTCTTTCTGTTTTCTGCACTGTTTTTTTCAGGAAGATGAGAGGTTCACTAGTTTGGGAGTGTGCATTGTGGTTTCAGTTTTGCCTAAGTAAGAAAAGTGACGCTGGCACTATTCGCATGTGCTTTTAGTGGGCACAGTGTGCACGCACGGATTCTCTGGCTATTGCAGTGGCCTGCAAGGCACTATTCTGCAGTTCTGACTGAGATCCAGGGATTTTTTTGCCTGGATTACCCTGGTGGACCCGGAAGGCAGAGGCTTCAATGTTGGCGTCACTATCCCAAGCATCCCTATGATGCCGACACTAGGCGTGTGGGTATCAGGGATCTCGTCTGGTTGCTTCTGTGGAGAGGCCCAGGGTCTGTGGCAATCTCTCCCTAGAAGGCTCACTCACTCTCTTGCAGGACCAGTTGGAATGCACAGGGGTTCCCCTTGCTCACTACTCTCTGTTTTGGTCCTGTTGCGGAATTTCACGGGCAGGCTAACAGTCAGCTCTGTGACACTGTGGCAGCAGGACTCGGTGTCCACCTTTCCTGTGTGCTGCCTCTTTGTCCTTTCTCTCTGCCAGGAGGGATTATGTTTACTGGTCCCGGGGTAGCACAGGAAAGCGTTAGGTTGAGTGTACTCAATCCCAGATCCCGGGCCCAGATCTCTCTGCCAGAAGCAGCTTGGCGGTAGAATATATGTTTGCTGATCTCGAGAGAGTACCAGGTAGGGTTGAGTGTCCTCAGATCCAGAGCTTAGGTTTCTCTGCTAGGGGCCGCTAGGGTGAGCTTGAGAGAGGGTTCTGTGTCCTTGGCAGGCTGCCTCTCTGTCCTTCCCCTCTGACCCTCCCCTCTGCTAAGGCAAGCTTATGGAGGTGCTCTCAGGGGAGTGCCAGCAGGGGTTGGGGCTTCTTAGTCGGATCCTGAGCCCTTTGCCATCGTTTATCTGCCTGGGGTCAGTGGGGAGGCGCCGGTGACAGAACTTGCTGCTAGACCTTATTGCTCTGGACCCGGGAGAATCTCAGGGTGTGTAGAATGACCACAGTCCCAGATCCCGAGCTGTAGTTTGTTTCTAGCAGTGCTTTCAATGCAGATACAAAGACTCATTACCAAACCTTCGGCAGAGTACAGGGAATCATATGAAACAAGGGGAGTTAGTATGATGGGGAAAGATAGGAGCTCCACAAGGACCAAATATATCTGGGCACAGGGTCTCTTCTGAGACTGACATTCAACCAAGGACCATGTATGGATATAACCTAGAACCTCTGCTCAGATGTAGCCCGTGTTAGCTCAGTAACCAATTGGTTTCCCATAGTAAGGGGAACAAGGACTATTTCTAACAGGAACTCAATGGCTGGCTCTTTGACCTCCCCACCCCCCAAGGGAGGAGCAGTCCTGTTAGGCCACGGAGGAGGACTTTGCAGCGAGTCCTGAAGATACCTGATAAAATAGGATCAGATGGATGGGGAGGAGGCCCCCCATCAGTGGACTTGGAAAGGGGCAGGGTGGAAATGAGGGAGGGGGTGGGATTGGGAGTGAATGAGGGAGCGGGATACAGCTGGGATACAGAGTTAATAAAATGTAACTGATAAGAAAAAATAAAATTAAACAAACAAACAAACAAAAAACAAAACAAAATAACAAAAAAAGAACCTGAAAAGCAACAAACCAAGCAATCCAATTAAAAAATGGGGAACAGATCTAAACAGAGAATTCTAGATAGAGGAATATCGAATGGCAGAGAAACACTTAAAGAAATGCTCAACCTAATTAGCCATCAGGGAAATGCTAATCAAAATGACCCTGAAAATTTACCTTACATCCATCAGAATGGCCAAGATGAAAAACTCAAGCAACAACACATGGTGGAGAGGTTGTGCACAAAGAGGAATCCTCCTCCACAGCTGGTGGGAATGTAAACTTGTACAACCACTCTGGAAATCAATCTGGTGCTTTCTCAGACTACTAGGAATAGCGCTTCCTCAAGATCCAGACATACCACTCCTAGGCATATATCCAAAAGAAATTCAAGTTCACAATAAGGACATTTGCTCAACCATGTTTGTAGCAGCTTTATTTGTAATAGCCAGGAGCTGGAAACAACCCAGATGCCTCTCAACTGAAGAATGGATACAGAAATTATGATACATCTGCACAATGGAATATTACTCACCAATGAAAAATAAGGAAATCATGAAATTTGCAGGTATATGGTAGGAACTGGAAAGGATGATCCTGAGTGAGCTGTCCCAGAAGCAGAAAGACACACATGGGTATATTCTCACTCATATAGACATATAATATAGGATAAACCTACTAAAATTTGTACATCTAAAGAAACTAATAAAGAGGGAGGACTCTGGCTAAAATGCTCTATCCACATCCCGAAAGGCAAAGAGCATGGACATCAGAAGAAGAAAACAGCTAACAAATTAGGAACCTGCCACAGAGGGCCTCTGAAAGGCTCTGCCCTGCAGACTATCAAAGCAGATGCTGAGACTTATGGCCAACTGTTGGGCAGACTGCATGGAATCTTAGGAAAGAAGAGGGAAACAATAAGATCTGGAGAGGACAGAAGCTCTACAAGGAGAGCAACAGAACCAAAAAATTTGAAGACAGGGGTCTTTGCAGAGACTCATACTCCAACCAAGTACCATGCCTGGAGATAACCTAGAACCCCTGCACAGTTGTTGCCCATGGCATTTCAGTGTTCAAGTGGGTTCCATAGTAATGGGAAGAGGGACTGCCTCTGACATAAACTGATTGGTCTGCTCTTTGATCACCTCCCCCGTAGGGGGGAGTAGCCTTACTAGGCCACAGAAGATGACAATGCATCCACTCCTGATGAGATCTTGATAGACTAGGATCAGAAGGAAGGATAGGAGGATCTCCCCTATCAATGGACTTGGGGAGGGACATGCATAGAGAAGGGGGAGGAAAGATGGGATTAGGAGAGGAGGTGGGAGAGGTTTATGGGTGGGATATAAAGTATAATTAATAAAAGTTAAAATAATAAAATACTAAAACATTAAAAAAAAAGATTCCCTGAATTCTTCCCAAAGTTTAGCAATGTGTCTCAGCATCTACTTTGTTACCTTGCTGGGTAGAGTCTTCCAGAGGCCCTCTGTGGTAGGCTCCTATCTTTTCCCTTGTTTTCACTGTCTTCCAATATCTATTCCATTTGCCTTTCTGAAAGAGAATTGAGCATCTTACCCAGGGTCCTCCTTCTTGCTTAGCTTCTTTAGGTGTACAGATTTTAGTATGATTATCCTATATTATATATCTAATATCCACTTATAAGTGAGTATATCCTGACTGAGGTATACAAGAAACAGAAAGATACACGTTTCTATTGTTTAAAATTCTAGATGAGAACTATATTGCCTTTACTATGCTTAGATATGTGCCTTGTATCCCTGATATCTCCAAGACTTTAAAAGACTTTAAACCTTCAGGATGTTGGATTTTGTCAAATGTTTATTCAGCATCTAAAGAGATTATCATGTGTTTTTTTTTTTTTCTTTCAGTTTGTTTATATGGTGGATCACATTGATGGATAGCCATATATTGAACCACCCCTGCATGCCTGCAATGGAGCCAACTTGGTCATAGTGGATGATATCTTTGACGTGTTCTTGTATTCGGTTTGCAAGTATTTTGTTGAGTATTTTTTCATCTATGTTCATAAGGGAGATTGGCCTGAAATTCTCTTTCTTTGTTGGGTGTTTGTGAAGTTTTGGTACCAAGGTGACTGTGGCTTCATAGAATGGGATTGGTAGTGTTCCTTCTATTTCTATTTTGTGGAATAGTTTGAAGAGAACTGGAGTTAGCTCTTCTTTGAAGGTCTGGTAGAATTCTGAGCTGAAACTATCTGGTCCTGGGTTTTTTTTTTTTTTTTTTTTTTTTTTTTTTTTTTTTTTGGATGGGAGACTTTCAATGACTGCTTCTATTTCCTTAGGGGATATATGACTATTTAATTGATTTACCTGGTCTTGATTAAGCTTTGGTAATTGGAATCTATGAAGAAAATTGTCCATTTCATTTAGATTTTCAAATTTTGTGGCATATAGACTTTTGAAGTAAGTCCTAATGATTGTTGGGATTTCCTCAGTGTCTGTAGATATGTCCACCTTTTCATTTCTGATTTTGTTGATTTGCATGGTGTCTATCTGCCTTTTAGTTCGCTTGTCTAAGGGTTTGTCTATCTTGTTGATTTTTCTCAAAGAATCAGCTCTTGGTTTAATTGATTCTTTGCATTGTTTTCTTTGTTTCTAATTCATTGATTTCAGCTCTGAGTTTGATTATTTCCAATTGTCTATTCCTCTTGTGTGTGTCTGCTTTTTCCCCCCCTAGGGTTTTTAGGTGTACTGTTAATTTGCTTTTATGAGATGTTGCAAACTCCTTTCTGGTTGCACTTAATATTATGAAATTTCCTCTTAGCTTTGCTTTCAATGTGTCCCACAAGTTTTGTTAAATTGTGCTAAAATTTCTTGAATTTTAGGAAGTTGCTAATTTCTTTTTCATTTCTTCCCTGACCATGCTGTCAGTGAGTGGAGAGTTGTTTAGTTTACATGTGTATGTAGGCTTTTCCTTTACCAATATAATGAAGAAATTTTTTTAATAGTATACTTTTTAAATTTTTCTTTTAGTAGTACTTTTAATAGTACAGAGGGAGAATGATTTTTTTTCTCTGAAGACTAAAAGACTTTAGCAATTAATGGGAAGATATTTAATCTACTAAAAGAACAAATTTCATTCCGCTGTTAACAATGACAGCTTTGAAGTTGCCAAACAGGAGACATGTGGGTTTTGCAGGATTCAAAATATTTATGAACCCCTATAACTTAAGTCAGAGTTATATTGTTTAGAAAATCATAAACAAAGCTATATTCGTTGAAATATAGCACAAATATATAATTTAGTGTAGGCTTTGGACTTTTGTTGTTGATCTTATAATTCCATAATATATATTAAACTCTTCCATGAGAGATTATAAAGCAGAATGAGTATCAAGTAAAATTTAATTTCTTTGGAACATGTAGACCATTGTGAGACACTGAAAATAATAATAGGATGCAAAAAATGATAATAATAGGATGGTTATGTAAGTGATGGATTCCTTTTCTCATTGGGTGCTAGAAAGCTAAGAGCATACTGTAACATAGATACTAACAGGATGCATTCTTGACTAAACCTTACCTTTACATTTAGTTATATATTCCCAATCTTGATTTGTTTTTCGGCTATTAAATCTACATTTACTTAATATTTTCCAACTTAATAGTTTGTATAGTATGCTACATTAGTCCTTCAGGTAATAATCAGAAAATAGAGAAAAAAAACTTGGAAATAGATTAACAGGATTATTTTTTTTAATATTACAGTTTGTTAACCTTGTATCACTGCTGTATACCTCTCATTCTTTCCCTCCAATTCCCACCCTCCCTCCCTCATTTCCTCCCTGCCCCTTTTCAAGTCCACTGATAGGGGAGGACCTCCTCCCCTTTCATCTGACCCTGATTTATCAGGTATCTTCAGGACTGGCTGCAAACTCCTCCTCTGTGGCCTAGCAAGGCTGCTCCTCCCTCGGGAGGGGAGGAGGTCTAAGAGCCCGCCTTTGAATTCATGTCAGAAACAGTCCCTGTTGCCCTTATTAGGGTACCCATTTGGATACTGAGTTACCATTGGCTACATCTGAGCAGAGGTTCTAAGTTATATCCATACATTGTCCTTGGTTGGAGAAACAGTCTCATATAAGAACCCTGCACCCAGATATATTTGGTCCTTGTGGAGCTCCTGTTCTCTCAAGGACATACTAACTCCCCCTTCTTTCTTATGATTCCCTGCACTCTGTGGAAGGTTTGGTTATGAGTTTTAATATCTGCTTTGATATACTGCTAGGTAGAGCCTTTCAGAAGCCCTTTGTGGTGGGTTCCTGTCCTGTTACTTTTTTCTTCTACATCCAATGTCCATCCCATTTGTCTTTCTAAGTGAGGATTGATGTGATTAACCTGGGTCCTCTTTTTTGTTTATCTTCTTTAGGTGTACAGATTTTAGTATGTTTATCCTATCTTATAGGTCTATATAAGTGAGCAAAGGATATAGTCATCAAAACAAAACGACAGCCTACAGACTGGGAAAGGATTTTCACCAACCCTATATCTGACAGAGGGCTAATATCCAGAATATATAAAGAACTAAAGAAGTTAAAAACAGCAAATCAAGGAATCTGATTAAAAAATAGGGTACAGAGCTAAACAGAGAATTCTCAGTTGAGGAATACAGAATTGCAGAGAAACACTTAAAGAAATGTTCAGTGTCCTTAGCCATCAGAGAGATGCAAATCAAAACGACCCTGAGATTTCACCTGATACCCGTCAGTATGGCTAAGATCAAAATCTCAAGTGACAACACATGCTAGAGAGGTTATGGAGAAAGGGGAACCCTCCTCCATTGCTGCTGGGAATGCAAACTTGTACAACCACTTTGGAAATCAATCTGGCACTTTCTCAGACAATTAGGAATAGTGATTCTCCAAATCCAGCTATACCACTCCTTGGCATATATCCAAAAGATGCTCAAGTACACAAGAAGGACATTTGCTCAACCATGTTTGTAGCAGCTTTATTCATAATAGGCAGAACCTGGATACAACCCAGATGTCCCTCAGTTGAGGAATGGATACAGAAATTGTGGTACTTTTACACAATGGAATACTACTCAGCAAGTAAAAACGAGGAAATCATGAAATTTGCAGGCAAATCGTGGGACCTAGAAAAGATCATCCAAGTGAGGTATCCCAAAAGCAGAAAGACACACATGTTATATACTCACATTTTTTTTTGCTACTATATAAAATGTTATAATAGATTTTTGGTTCTGGCATGAACAGCAACAGCAACAAAGGTAGATTTTTAGACCAGAATTCAAACACAGGACTGAAACAAATATGTTAGTTACTTTTGGCTGTGCTAACAAAAGTACTCAGTAAACAAATGAAGAAAATGGTTTTTGGTTCATGGCTATGAAGATTTTAGTATCTGACTACTATTTTGACCCATTGTGAGGAAGAATATGGAAAAAGCTTAAAGTGGAACTAAATTGCTCTACATATGGTTGTCCATGAAGGAAATTATTTTTAATAATCCAGTCTGATTCCATGTCAGACTTCAAAATTTGCTTCAGACTGAACAGGCCTGAGTTTTATTTCTTAGACCAGGAAACTAAAGTCTATGGAAAACAGGTACAGCAACTCAATAATCTCCCTGAAAAACAGAAGCAATAACTTAGTAAAGTCCCCAAACACTTGACCTACCAAATTAAAGGTCAGTTAGAAACAGTTTGTCTAGCTAGTTAAAAATGATACTTTATTGCCTATATACTCTTTGTTACATGTATATTACATAAAGTCACCCAAGAGCTGAATCAATTATGAGTTCCCCCATATCCTCTAGATCAGCACCAACCAATCTAAATAAAGATTACTTAACCACACTAGAAAGTCTCCTAACTGTTTTTAAATTGAGCCTGCATACTCACTTCATGTGATCATGTTGTATGGTTGCCTCTGCAGGTTGGACATTTCTGCAAAATAAATGCTCCATGCTTTTAAATACTACCTGAGTCTGGTGGCTTCCTTCAGCTATTCCTGGACCTAACAGGCATCAGACAGACAGGCAGAAATGATACAGGGGAAATTGTACTCTTCAAACATATAAAGATGGACATAGTGGCTCCTGATACTCAAGAGGCAGAAGCATGAGGATTGCCATGAGTTTTAAGCCTGATTGAATTATTGCATACTGAATTAAAAGCCAACCTATGCTGTTCAAAACTTAAAATACATCCCTCTAGTATAACAATTAATTACTCATTGAATCTATTTAGATTTGAGTCCTCATGTTCCAATAGCTTCTGAAAAACCTTATTCTTGAACCTTCACTGGGATACAATACTTTCTAAATAAGAACCTTTCAGAACACTTCATGACGATCCTGTAATTCTGTACTAAAAGTGTGAACTCAGAGCAACAGTGGTTACATCCAGAAAATCGAACCAGATTAAAAAAAAAAAATTGTCAACATCAAGGTGGTGGTGGATTCCCAAGGCCTCACCCCTGGCTAAGGAGATATTGGCAATTACCTGATGACTGCAGGGAAAGGGGGAAACACTACTGGGGGGGGGGCAGGTGGCCAATCTTATACCCTTCCACATATGAGCAGCACTAATTGATCTTAGTGGGATTATTTAAAAAAAAAACATGAAGTTGGAAGGAAGATATATTGATCAGTCTGGTGGAAAGAGTTGGAGAGAAGGAACTGGGGTGGATATGAACAAGAAGTCCTGTTCCATGGTGTCTGCTTTAGTTCTGCTTCTAAGTTCCTGCTCTGACTTCTCTCAGTGTTAGAGTGTGACCTGAGAATTGTAAGCTGAAATAAACCCTTTCTTCGCCCCCCCAAAGTGCAATATTTACATTCCTTTTTGAAAGTTCTAGGAGAGAGTAAATTTATTCCCCATTTACAGTTTCATCAAGAGACTGCTTAATTTCTCCAGCTCATGGTCCATTCTTCACTCTTCAAAATTAACAATGCCACATCTAGCTAATGTTATGCTGAAATCATACATGTTAATATATTTCATGTTATCTGTCTAATGTTATTATTATTAGAGAATCCATGCAAATAGTAATGTACTTTAATTAAATTTACCCCTAGTTTTGTCACATTCCTTCCAAAGTATCTTCCATTGCCACTCCCATTTGTGTCTTCTTTCTTTTATTTAACTTTTTAATTTTTTTCTTCTGATATTAAGGGTTTTATTTGGTAGCAATATGTAACTCGATTTAAATAGTTTTACGTATGTAAATATTTTAAATTACTACTATTTATTAAAATTTATTCACTTTGTATTCCAGCAGTGGCATGCTCCATTATCTCCTCCCAATCCCACTATTCCTCCCTCCCTCTCTCTTCTTCCCCTTTGCCCCTTCTGTAGTCCACTGATAAAGGAGGACCTCCACCCCTTCTATCTGACGCCAGCCTTTTTAATTTTTAAAAAATGGGTTTCTTCTTCCCCTGATTTGACTTAATGACCTGTGATGGGTAGGTAGGGGGAGCTCCCCTTATCTTCAGAATAAGTGAAGGGGGAGGGAGAAAGGGGGTGGGATCAATTGGGAGGATAGGAGGGAGGGTGCTACAATGGGGAAGTAAAGTGAATAAATTAATTTAAAAAATCACCTTTGTGTTTTGTGCTTATGTATATCTGTGTACAATGTGTGTAACTACCTAAGGAGTCCAGTAGATGGCATCTAATCCCTGGAACTGGAGTTACTAAGGGTTTGTGAGCGACCATGTGAATGCTGGGAATCAAAGCTGCATCTTTGAGAAGATATTTCAGTGCTTTTAAGCACCAACCAATCGCTACAGATCCACTCCTAGAAGAGGGATGGAAAGAGGGATTAGGAGGAAATGAGGAAGGGGGTCACAGCCAGCATATAAAGTGAACAAAGTGTAATATTTTTTTTAAATAAAAATAAATAAAAAATAATCTCCTGAATTCAATTTGTGTTATTCATGTACTCATGGATGTGGGACAATATACTTGAGTACATTTCCACCCATCACAATATAAAGGGACTTTCCCCCAGAAAACCTTAACTATCATTAGTTCCTCAGTGAACTGTAGGGAATTGTAAATTCTTCATCTCCCCAATTGCTGGCATGATTTTTGTCTTGATTCTGTGTAGGTCTTGTGCAGACAACCACAGCTGCTATGAGTTTATGAGTGTAGCAATGCTGTCAAGTCCAGGAGTTACTCTTTTGTTTTAGTCCTCTTCCACATTGGGCTTTCAAAATCTTATTTCCTTCTTCTGCAATGAACCAATAGATATGCAGTAGGCAGTAATAGAAATGTCTGATTTATGGATGAGTACTTGACAGACATTTATTCTCTGTACTTTTAGTAGTTTAGAATTTCTGTGTTAACCTCCATCTACTACATAAACATCTCTGATAATAATCTGGAGCTGTTCTAGCCTATAAACATAATGATACAGATTTAGAGGTCAGTTTTGTACTTTAAGACACATATCCTTCTCTGAAGAACATTATGTCTTATATAGGTAAATTCAAATTAATCTCATTTATACTAGGTTTCCAAATCGATTTTAAAAGCATCCTTAATGTAATATCCCATTTCTTAAATTAATGAAATCCATAAAGTTCCTTAAATCATAAAAAAATGCATTCACAAGCTTTAAGAATTACAATATGTTTTATTGACAATGTCCTTTGACTTACAGAAGCTTTTAATTTAATTGGCCCAACCTGGGACCCACTCCATGCTATAGAGCCAGCCCCTGCCTGAAATTATTAATGATGCTCTTTTATGCTTGCAGACAGGAGTCTAATATAACCGTCCTCTGGGAGGCTCCACCCAGCAGCAGATGAAACAGATGCTGGGACTTGCAGCGAAGCATGAGGCAGAGTTCTGTGGGGGTGTACTGTGGAAGTGTTGGGGAAAAAATGGAAGGACATGGGAGGGACAGGAACTTCAAAAGAAGACCAAGAGGGACAACTAACCCAAACCCATGGAGTCTTACAGAGACTGAGATATCAACTGAGGAGCATGCATGGTCTGGACCTAAGTCCCCTGCACATATTTGGCCAATGGGCTGTTAGTCTTTATGTGCGTTGCCTGGCAAGTGGAGGGAGACTGTTTCTAACATGGATGCTATTGTCTACTTTTTGCTCACTTTCCTCTGGCAGGGTTGCCTTGCCTGGTCTCAGTGGATGATGATATGCTCAGTCCCCATGTGACTTGATGTGTTAGAGAGGAACGTGGATCTCATATTCTGGAGGGAAAAGGTGAACAGAAGGGAGATAGAGGAGAGGCAGGACTGGGAAGAGAGGAGGAAAGGGGAAACCCTTGGGATATAAAGAAAATAAATTGAAATAAAATAAAAATGAAAAGATTACATTATGAATCTCTTTGTAGTATCATTATCATGCCTTTCAAATTCATACAAAATGTGAAAATAAACACTTTTTAAAAGATTTTATTACATTTTCATTAAGAGTAAGTGTTAAATACTGAAATATCACATGAACTTTTTTGGTCATCAAGAATTGCTGTGTAGCACAGGCTCTAAGAGCAACAATCAATAAATAGGACCTCATGAACCTGAAAAGCTTCTGTAAAGCAAAGGACACCGTCATCAAAACAAAATGACTGCCTACAGATTGGGAAAGAATCTTCACCAAACCTTTATCTGACAGAGGGCTAATATCAAGCATATACAAAGAACTAAAGAAGCTGAAAAGCAGCAAACCAAGTAATCCAATTAAAAAATGGGGAACAGAGCTAAGCAGAGAATTCTTGACAGAGGAATATCGAATGGCAGAGAAACACTTAAAGAAATGCTCAACATCATTAGCCATTAGGGAAATGCAAATCAAAACAACCCTAAGATTTCACCTTACACCCATCAGAATGGCCAAAAAGAAAAACTCAAGGGACAACACATGCTGGAGAGGTTGTGGAGAAAGGGGAACCCTCCTCCACTGCTGGTGGGAATGTAAACTGGTACAACCATGTTGGAAGTCTATCTGGCGCTTTCTCAGATAATTAGGAATAGTGCTTCCTCAAGACCCAGCTATACCACTGCTAGGTATATACCAAAAATTTGCTCAAGTACACAACAGGGATATTTGCTCAACCATGTTTATAGCAGCTTTATTTGTAATAGCCAGAACCTGGAAACAACCTAGATTTCCATCAACGGAGGAGTGGATACAGAAATTATGGTATTTTTACACATTGTAATCCTACTCAGCAATCAAAAAGGAGGAAATCATGAAATTTGCAGGCAAATGGTGGGATCTAGAAAAGATCATTCTGGGTGAAATATCCCAGAAGGAGAAAGACAAAAACGGTATATACTCGCTTATATAGACCTATAAGATATGATAAACATAATGAAATTTATACACCTAAAAAAAATAATCAAGAGAGCAGACACGGGGTAAGATGATCAATCCTCATTTAGAAAAACAGATAGGATGTGCATTGAACATATGACAGGAGTCTACTGCAGAAGGCATCTGAAAGACTCTACCTAGCAGTGTTTCAAAGCAGACACTAAGACTCATAACCAAACCTTCGGCAGAGTACAGGGAATCATATGAAACAAGGGGAGTTAGTATGATGGGGAAAGGATAGGAGCTCCACAAGGACCAAATATATCTGGGCACAGGGTCTCTTCTGAGACTGACATTCAACCAAGGACCATGTATGGATATAACCTAGAACCTCTGCTGGGATGTAACCCATGGTAGCTCAGTAACCAATTGGTTTCCCATAGTAAGGGGAACAAGGACTATTTCTGACAGGAACTCAATGGCTGACTCTTTGACCTCCCCAACCCCCAAGGGAGGAGCAGTCCTATTAGGCCATGGAGGAGGACTTTGCAGCTAGTCCTGAAGATACCTGATAAAACAGGGTCAGATGAATGGGGAGGAGGTCCCCCCCATCAGTGGACTTGGAAAGGGGCAGGGTGGAGATGAGGAAGGGAGGGTGGGATTGGGAGGGAATGAGGTAGCAGGATACAACTGGGATACAGAGTTAATAAAATGTAACTAATAAGAAAAAAGTAAAATTAAAAAAGAATTGCTGTGTAAAATGAATGTATTACAATCTAATATTTAACAAAGAGAAGAACACATCATATTTTACTTCACAAACATATACAATGTTAACTTTAGAATTAAAACAAATATTAAAAGAAAAATGAGAATCCTATAAGAAAAGAAGATGGCTCATATATACAGATAATACTAGAATGAGAATAATTTAGTAAAGGATAAAAAATATTTAGAATGTGTAATACCAGATGATGTCAACTAGAAATAGACCAGTTATTCTTAGAGCTGGATAACTAGATTTGTAAACACTGTTTGTGAAAGATTAAGGACTATTCAACAATAAGGGAAGTTCATCATTCTTTGTAGAAAACAATAAACATTATGAGGCACCATAATTAGGGTCATACCTAAGAAATTATTTTTTTCAGTTTCCATATCCCATTTTCTGGTCTCATGTTCTTTTGTTACAATTATTGAGATAGGGACTACAATAAAATGTTAAAAATATGCATTGTCTCTACAGTAAGCAGCTAGTACAGGTAAGGCAACATTTTTTTTTTCATTTCTGGTCAGTGTTAGAATAAGAAATATGTACATGTTGGTGAAAATGACAAACCTATGTGTAGATAAAATAAAGAGGGAAGAAAGCAAAAAGGACATTATGTATTTAAACAACTGCAATGAGTGAAGAGGTCTATTACTTATCATAGCCTGAAGAAGAAAATGGTAGAACAAATACTTGAGAGAACTACAAACAAGTCATCTGACAACATGGTTGACAAACTATGCTAATTCACATGTTCAAATTCATGTTAAATATTCCTAAAGTTATCACTAATTTGGAGCACATTGAAGGAGATAGCAGTTCCTATAATTGTACAACTGGCAGCAATGTTATAATTATCATTTTTATAAAATACAACTTTGTTGTACATAACTCATAATAAGTACATTGTTTTATAAGTAGTGATTAACAGAAAAATATTTTCCATCTGAATATATACAACCTTGTTATGTAATTTTGAGCAGGCCAGTTTGTTCACTTGGAACAAGAGAGATTTGGTTTATTGGTTGTTTATTTAAGACAGGATTCAAGTCTTTACTCCAAGCTAGTGCAGAAAGTGCTAAGTTGCCAATGATGGCCTCTTTCATAGTTTACAAAATGCTGGAATTACAGCCATATGACTACATGTACACCTTCTAAATTGAGGAAATTATATTGTAGTCCACAGGTCCTTCTGATACAAAAAAAGACAAACAAGATGAAAAGGTAATACATTCAGTAACACATACTATTTGCAAATGGAGTCCTGTCAAGCACAGACTCTCTAAAATAGGTTAGAATGTCTTATCACAATATATGTATCTAGATATAGCAATATCAGAGGAAGGGTAAGCTTTTTGACATGTCTCAAAAACAAAGCACTGAATAAAAATTATAAGTTGTATGAAGTATTATTTTCTGTAAATTAAAAATTGACAAAAATAATATAATTGTGAGTTAAGTAAATGAATAATCCTGAAAAGTTAAAATTATGTTCAAATAGTTATAAAATAAAATCAGATAAAATATAAAATCAGATAAAAGAACTTCTTAAAATTGGGTAGCCATAAAGGAGTAAACGTTAGACATTTCTAACACTGGGACATTTTAACAGAATGAGCCAAAATAAAACATGATAAACTTTGATACTAAAAATAATAGAAAATATTTTTATCTGCATATCATTTGTACATAATATATTTATACTGAAAATAAATTTTGAAATAAAATTATTATTAGAGATATATTAAATAAACAATGGAAAATAACAATCTATCTGGCAAGCTTAACCCAAAATCTACTTTTGTATGTTTTTTGGCTTAAAAATGTTTCCTTGAATTTGTTTGTGTTGTTAAAATAAAAACAGAGAAAAAATGAAATGTAATAGACAAAGTACTTATTACTGAAATGTTTATTATTTTATACTTTATATAAAAACTTTGATAGTTCTAATTTCCTACAGTATTAGTAGTGATCACTTTTGGGTTATTAGATTATGGAGTCTTATTTTCTCTCTTTTTTAGTTTTTGAAAAACATGTATAATCTTCATATGATGGCAATAAAAACAATTAGTGACTATGTGCTTTTAGTGCTCAATATTGCCTCTGTTTTGTGATTGAAACCCTTAGTAATATAGACATATCCCACATCTCAAGTTGATTTGAAAATTTGAAGTTCTTATTGCTGGATGAATGAGGTTATGATGCTTCTATCAGAGGGCTAACATATACATTTCCTTGCTTTTTTATGGAACCATAGTTTAGAGACTTTACATTTTCTTTACATTTTTTACTTGCTCCTTGATTCAACCTGTCCTCTAAATCGGGAAATGATTTGTTTTAAGCTCAATCAGTGGACTTGGAAAGGGGCAGGGAGGAAATGAGGGAGGGAGGGGGCGTTTGGGAGGGAATGAGGGAACAGTATATAGCTAGGATACAGAGTTAATAAAATGTAACAAATAAAAAATTTAAAAAAGATAGTCCTTTTTATGAGATTAAAAAACTTTTGTAAAAACATAGGCTAATTTTGGTGACTCTGAATAAACACATGGTCAATACTAAGTACAAAAAGAAAATGTAAAAGACCTTTTGTGGTATTGACATTGGGTGAAGTAGTATTTAAATTTTTAATACTGATTTATTTAAATTTCATTTTAGCATCATATGGTAAATATTAATACCTAGAATATATAAAGTACTCAGAACAGAGAGTTAAGAAAATAAGACAATTTAAAAAGTTGGCCTAGGTCCTCTACATAATGTTTCTTTATTGATGTATTAGTCTCTGCAGGCCCCCTGGGCTCAGATCTTTTTGCTCTGTTCTCCTTGTAGAGCTCCTGTCCCCTCGAGATCTTTCTATTTCCCCTTTCTTCCACAAGATTCCCTGCACCCTTCCCAAAGTTTGGCGATGACTCTTCCAACAATGTTGGGTAGAGTGTTTCAGAGACCCTCTGTGGTAGGCTCATGTCCTGTTTTTTTTTTTTAACTTTATTTTTTTTTCACAGTTTATTCATTATATATTCTGAGTGAAGTCTCCTCCCTCAACTCCTCCCAGTCCCACCCTCCTCCCTCAACTTCTCCCTTTTCCCCCTATCCACTTCCCCTAGTCCACTGAAAGGAGTAGTTCTCCTCCTTTGCTATCTACCCATAGCTTGTAAGTCTCAATAAGACTGCTTGGATCATCTTCCTCTGTGGCCTGGTAAAGCAGCATCACCAGGGCAAGTGATCAAAGAACAGGAAAAGGTGTTCATGACAGGCCTGCCCTCTTTACTCGGGGACCTACATGAAGACTGAATTCCCTATGAGCTATATCTGAGCAGGGGATTTAGGTCCTCTTCATGCATGTTCCTTTGTTGGTACATCAGTCTCTGCATCACCCACTGGGATCAGATTTTTCAGCTTTGTTGATTTCCTTTTGGGGCTCATGTTCCTTCCACTTCCTTCTATCCCACCCACTCTTCTTCCAATATTATAATAATCCCAGTTAATGTTTGTTAAGAGTGATCAAACTTGAATTAAAATAATACAGATTTGTACTGGTAAATGAATGAAACACAAATTGAAATAAAATGTCAACAGTGGTCATTCTGCATGGCAGAATTGTTGATCATTCCCTATTTTTTCTAAATAGAAGACATATTGAATAAGAATAAAAACTGGTAAAAACAAGTGAACAAAATTTAAAGACCCATAATTTTCTTTAAAATAAAATGAATGATAATGCTGTAAATATATAATATCATGATTGAATTTAATATCTAACAAAAATATTGATATGCAAGGATGTATGCTATCATATGACATAGAGCAGAGCAATAAGGATCCATTCTCTGTAGATCTATTAATTTTTTAGAGTGAAGGAAATATCCTTTATTTTATAAAGCTTACATTTATGTTTTTAGAAATGTTGCTTACTCTAATTTCTGGAAATATTTTTTAAATACAACTATGCTAAAAGGTACATGACTTTTTTCCTTCTATATCCAGCATGATGATTCCTCTTTTCCTTCAGCACTGGATCAAACTTTGTGATTTAGAGGTTCATATTCTTAGGAGGTTCTCCTTTGGAGTACATTAGCAGCTTGGGGAACCCAATAAGGCACTAACCTGTTTTAGCAGTTATGCAATTAGTAGAGTAAAAGCATCAAAGCACCTCCTTAGCTACTTTTTTCACTTCCCTGCGAAAGACTTCGGCATGAGAGTATATGGTCAAATGTATTTTATCTTATTCATTGCATTTGTAGTGCTTGTTAACATCTAGGCACACATAAATACTAAATAAAATCTAGTTTGGATAAGGTCAGCTTTGGTCAAGAAAAGATTTGCTGGTAAGTTTCAAAAATCACTTATAATTCTTGTTACTAACCTTTCTACTTGGAAACCTCTACAGCAAAATTATGAGAAAAGAAATGACAACAACATAATGAGATAAAGGTCTTGCTTGTTCTTCAATAATTGAATTGGCTTTTACTGTCCGATATGTCTTTTATTTGAAGTGAATGAACTTTTCCAAGTCATACCAATACACCGTTGCCCATGCTATTAGTAGGATTCTTGTTGGGACAGAAAGGTTGATCTTGTATTTAAGTCTACAGTGGCATGAAATGAGTCACAATGTAGGCAGTGTCAAAATGGTTATCTTTCAAAGTGATAATAGGTATTTTTAGTCTACTTTGATAGTGTTTTTTTTTTAATCCTCGACATTTGAGGAAACATAAAACCTGTATCTTCCTGAGAGCAGAATGACTAAGTATTCAACTTTTTTATTAGAATGGTTGTGATCTTCCTTTTTCTTCAGCTTGCCTATTCTGATGACCAATTTTGAACCAATTATTGTTGTTCACAATTGCTTTGTGTCTACTACTGTCATGGCAGTTTGTTTCCTGTATATTTTTCAGCTGCTCTGAATGTGAGTGGTTTTCCACAGCATTGTTTGTTTTATTTATAAGGTTACTAACTTATGTATTCATAAAAATTAATTATGACCTAAAACTTTGTTTATAAAGATTAAAATGTATAGATTTGTTGTTTATGTTTTTGACACAGAATCATGATTAAATCAAGCAGGCCTTGAACTAACTCTTCATGGTTCTATGGCCTTTACAACCTGAGTGTCTGAATTGGAGGTATACACAGCTGTTCGTGGATCTACTGTTGTATTAATTACTTCCATAGTTACTATGTCATTTTACCTGGAATAATACTTCTTACATAATATATTTTATTTCCTTTGTGAAAGCTATTACTTTTCATATAATTTATCTACAATAATAATGAAAAAAGAAAAAAAATTGTTGAAGTTATGTAAATTAGAGGAGGACCTTGCCTATCAGTGGACTTGGGGAGGAGCATTCGTGAAGAAGGGGGAGGGAGGGTGGGATGGGGAGGGGAAGAGTGAGGAGCTTATGGGGGGATACAAAGTGAATAAAGTGTAATTAGTAAAATTAAATTAAAAATGAAAAAAAGAACAAATTAAATTTGTTGAAGATGATATCTTTTTTCCATTGAATGGTTTGACTTCTTTTCTTTGTAAAAAAAATAATCAGGTGTCCATAAGAGTGCGAGTTTATTTCTAGATCTTTGATTCACTTCCATTGATCAACCAGTCTGTTTTTATGCCAGTATCATGCCATTTTTATTATTGTTGCTGTATTATAGAACTTGAGATCAGGGATGGAGATACCTCCTGAAGATCTTTGATTTTACAAGTTTGTTTTAGCTATTCTGGGTGTTTAGATTTGACATATGAAATTGAGAATTGTTTTTTTTTTCAAGTTTTGTAAATAATTGTGTTGGTATTTTGATGCAAACTGCATTAAATCTATAGATTGCTTTTGGTAGGATGGCCACTTTCACTAACTTAATCGTTAATCCTAGAGATGCATGATCATGGGACATCTTTCCATCTTCTGATATCTTCTTCTATTTCTTTCTTTAGAGACTTGAAGGTTTTTTTAATTTTTTTTTAATACAAGTCTTTCACTTGCTTGTTTAAAGTCACACCAAGGTACTTTATATTATTCATGGCTATTATGAAGGGTGTTGTTTCCATAGTTTCTTTTGTCTAACTATATTTCTACATATAGAAAAATGCACATATATACATATTTATCACCCTGCCCAAAACTAAAGTTCAAGTGGATCAAATACCTGAATATAAAACTAGACACACTAAATCGGTTAGAAGAAAAAATGGAGAAGAGCCTTGAACTCATTGCCACAGGAGACAACTTCCTGAACAGAACAATAACAGCACAGGCTTGAAGATCAACAATTAGCATGTGGGAACTCATGAAACTGCAAACCTTCTGTAAAGCCAAGAATACTGTCAACAGAACAGAACAACAACCTACACACTGAGAACAGATCTTCACCAACCCCACATCTGACTGAAAGCTAATACCAAGAATATATAAAGAACTAAAACAGTTAAACATCAACTAACTAAGTAATCAATTTTTAAAATGGGGTACAGAGCTCAATAGAGAATTCTCAATAGAGGAATATCAAACAGCAAGAAACAATTAAAAAAAAGCCCAACATCCTTAGTCAGCCAGGAAATGCAAGTCAAAATGACCCTGAGATTTCACATTACACCCATCAGAATGGCGAAGGTCAAAAACCCAAGGGACTACATATGCTGGAGAGGTTGTGGAGAAAGAAGAACCCCCTCAATTACTGGTGGGACTGTAAATTTTTACAACCAATTTGTAAATCAATCTGACCCTTTCTCAGAAAATTAATAATAGTGCTACCTCAAGATATAGCTATACCACTCATAGGCATATATCTGAAACATCCTCAACTATACAATGAGGACATTTGCTCAACTGTGTTCATAAAATCTTTTTTTGTAACAGACAGAATCTGGAAACAACTTAGATGTCCCTTAACTGAAGAATGGATACAGAAATTGTGGTACACTTACACAATGAAATACTATTCAGCAATTAAAAACAAGGAAATCATGAAATTTGTAGGCAAATTGATAGAACTAGAAAAGATCATACTGAGTGAGATAACCCAGAAGCAGAAAGACAAACACGGTCTATACTAATTTATAAGTGTGCATTAGCCGTATAATATAGAATAAATATACTAAAATCTGTAGTCCTAAGGAATCTAAACAACAAGGAACACCCAAGGAAGAAGCTTAATCCTCATTCAGAAGGGCAAACATAAGAAGAGGCAGAGAAACACTTAAAGAAATGCTCATCCTCATTAGCCATCAGGGAAATGCAAATCAAAACGACCCTGAGATATCACCTTACACCCATCAGAATGGCCAAGATGAAAAACTCAAGGGACAACACATGCTGGAGAGGTTGTGGAGAAAGGGGAACCCTCCTCCACTGCTGGTGGGAATGTAAACTGATACAACCACTCTGGAAATCTATCTGGCGCTTTCTAAGACAATTAGGAATAGTGCTTCCTCAAGACCCAGCTATACCACTGCTAGGTATATACCCAAAGTTTGCTCAAGTACACAAAAGGGATACTTGCTCAACCATGTTTATAGCAGCATTATTTGTAATAGCCAGAACCTGGAAACAACCCATATGTCCATCAACGGAGGAATGGGTACAGAAATTGTGGTATTTTTACACAATGGAATACTATTCAGCATTCAAAAAGGAGGAAATCATGAAATTTGCAGGCAAATGGTGGGATCTAGAGAAGATCATCCTGAGTGAAATATCCCAGAAGGGGAAAGACAAACACGG
>NW_026591872.1:6555314-6564046 GCF_907164565.1 Psammomys obesus
ATGTAGCCTGTGGTAGCTCAGTAACCAATTGGTTTCCCATAGTGAGGGGAACAAGGACTATTTCTAACAGGAACTCAATGACTGGCTCTTTGGCCTCCCCACCCCCCAAGGGAGGAGCAGTCCTGTTAGGCCACAAAGGAGAGCCTTGCAGCCAGCCCTGAAGATACCTGATAAAACAGGATCAGATGAATGGGGAGGAGGTCCCCCCTATCAGTGAACTTGGGAAGGGGCACGGTGGAGATGAGGGAGGGAGGGAGGGACTGGGAGGGAAGGAGGGATCAGGACATGGCTGGGATACAGAGTTAATAAAATGTAACTGATAAGAAAAAAATAAAATTCAAAAAAAAGAAAGAATTAAATGAAACACAATGTAATAATTTAAAAACAGACTATAACTACTGCCACCTAACATGTTTTGATGAATGAGTAGGCAAGAATTGATGGTTACTGGTCATGTTGAACTAAGCTTATCATCCTGTGCTTAGTATGACCCTGACACAGAATATTGGACAGGGAAATCCTAAATTAAAATTAATCACCTGACTTTTTTCTTTTATATTTGTAGTATCCTTCCCAGGAGTAAGTTATCATTCACCAGAATGAGTCAGCATAGAACACTGGCCTAGAGCATTTTGTACCAATAAAGCATGTTGGGATTTTTCTTTTTTTGTCTTGACTGCCTCAGAATGGGTGTTAGATTTTGTCAAATGCCTTTTTGGCATCAAAGCAGATGATCATATGGTTTTTCTCCTTCAGTTTGTTTATATGGTGGATTACATTGAGAGATTTCCGTATAATGAACCACCCTTGCATGCCTGGGATGAAGCCTACTTAGTCATGGTGGATGATATCTTTGATGTGTTCTTGTAATCAGTTTGCCATTCATTGAGTATTTTTTCATGAAAGTTCATAAGGGAGATAAATATGAAGTTCTCTTTTTTTGTTGGGTCTTTGTATGGTTTAGGTATCAAGTTGAATGCGGCTTCTTAGAGTGAGTTTGGTAATGTTCCTACTGTTTCTATCTTGTGGAATAAATTTGAAGAGAATTGGAGTTTTCACTCCTTTGAATGTCTGGTATAATTCTTCTCTGAAACCATCTGGCCTTGGGATTTTTTTTTTTTTTTGAAGGGAGACTTTTGATGACTGCTTCTCTTTCCTTTGGGGATATAGGACTATTCATTCTTTCTACCTGATCTTGATTTAATTTTGGTAAATGGAATCTATCAAGAAAATTGTTCATTTCATTTATATTTTCAATTTTTGTGGCTTTTATAGTAAAACCTAATGACTGTTTGGATTTCCTCAGTGTCTGTTGTTAAGTCCTCCTTTTCGTTTCTGATTTTGTTGATTTGGATAATTTCTCTCTGCCTTTTAGTTAGTCTGGCTAAGGGATTGTTTATCTTGTTTATTTTCTCAAAGAACCAGCTCTTGGTGTCATTGATTCTTTGATTTGTTTTATTTGTTTCTAATCAGGGCAGGATCAGGCAGACCCTGAGCTTGAGTATTTCCAGCCATCTACTCCTCTTGAGTGTGTCTGCTTCTTTTTTCTAGGACTTTCAGGTGGGCCATTAAGTTGCTTGTATGAGTTGTTTCAAATTTCTTCTTGAAGACACTTAGTGCTATGAACTTTCCTCTTAGCACTGCTTTCATTGTGTCCTATAAGTTTGGGTACATTGTGCCTTCATTTTCCTTGAATTCTCAGATGTATTTTATTTCTTTCTTTACTGTTTTCCTAACCTAGCTGTAATTATCTAGCAAGTTGTTCAGTTTCATGTTTGTGCAGACTTTTTGATATTTCTGTTGTTGCTGAAATCTAGCTTTAGTCCATGGTGGTTGGATAGAGTATAAAGGATTATTTCAAAGTTTTTGTATCTGCTCACGCTTTGTTTGTGAAGGATACATGAGGTGTTGAAAAGAAGGTGTACTCTTTTGAATTTGGGTGAAAAGTTCTGTAGTCATCTATTAGGTCCATTTGATTTAGAACCTCTGTAAGTGCCTTTATTTTCCCAGTTACTTTCTGTCTAGATGATCTGTCCCTTGCTGAGAGTGGAGTGTTGAAGTCTCCCAGTATTAAGGTGTTTGGATCAATGTGCTATTTATGCTGTACTAATGCTTCTGCAAATGTAGGTGGTATTGTATTTGGTCCATAGATGTTCAGAATTGTGATGTTCTCCTGGTGAATTTTTCCTTTGATGAGAATGAAGTTCCCCTCCTTATCTTTTTTGATTAATTTTGGTTGAAATTCTATTTTATTAGATATTAGGATAGTTTCCCAGCTTGTTTTCTGGGTCCATTTCCTTGAAGTACATTTTTCCAGCTCTTTGCTCTGAGGTAGTGTATCTTTGTTGCAGAGCTGTGTTTCTTGGATGCAGCAAAGTATTGAATACTGTTTCTGCAACTGTTCTGTTAGTCTGTGACTTTTTATTGGAAAGTTGAGTTCGTTGATGTTGATAGATAATAGTGACCAATGAATGTTAGTTTCTTTTATTGTGGAGTTAGTGGTGTTACTATGATTCATTGCTTATTTTCTCTTACTTTTTTTTGTGAAAGTTTTCTTTAACCTATGTTTTCTTGGGTGTAGTTGTTTTTGTTGGATTGGTGTTTTCCTTTTAGTATCTTCTGTATGGCTGGGTTGTTGTGTAGATATTGTTTAAATTTAGTTTTATAATTAAACATTTTTCTTTCTGCATCTATGTTGATTGAAATCTTTACTGGATAGAGTAGTCTGAGTTGGCATCTCTGGTCCCTCAAAGACTGCATGAAATCTGCCCAGGCCCTTCTGGCATTCATAGTTTCTGATGAGAAGTCTGGTGTGATTCTGATAGGTCTACCTTTAAATATTACTTGGTCTTTTTCCCATGCTGCCTTTAATAATTTTTCTTTGGTAACAATTTCACCATGGCCACCAGGAACTATGTCACAATTGATGCATGAGGCAAGCACCCTCGTGTAATTTTACAGATGCAGAGGCAGAATGCCAAGTCATAAGAGATAGAGGAGGCAGGAAAGCTCACGTGACCGAGTCTCAGATGTGTGTGGATAACATGCTCCCCACATGTTCTACACATCTGTGAAGAATGTGCTTGCAGACACCCATTATCTTCATGGAATTACAAACAGACTGAAAATCCTGCAAATATGTAAAAGTCTTGGAGAAAGAGATTGGTTTGGCTTTGATTTCATTTCACTGGTGTTTACCTTTAAGATGCTTGTACAAAGCTGGGTGACTCCCTAATTAGAATTAGGTTTATTAGGGATTGAGGGTAGAGATCTGGGAGACCACCTCAGACTGTTGCTTAATTTCATGTTCTTGGGCTTCAGCCTGCTCTGTGTGGTTGTCCAGTTCTATATGTTTGAGTTTTTGTTTTGGATTAAAAAAATATTGAGTTGAAAAAAATATTTTTTTCTTTGTTCTGTAGGTTTAATGTTTTGACTATAATGTAATATCAAGAGTTTGTTTTCTGGTCTGCTCTATTTGGTGTTCTGTAGGCTTCTTGTATGTTTATGGACATTTATTTCTTTAGTTTGGGAAAATTTTCTTTTATGGTTTTTTAAAAAAGTATTTTCCAGACCTTGAAGCCTGAAATTTTCTTTTTCCATCTATTCTTATAATTCTTTGGTTTTGTTTTTTCATGGCGTCCTTGATTTCTTGAATGTTTTGTGTTTGGGCCTTTTCATGTTTTACTTTTTCTTTTAGAGAATTATCAGTTTCAGCAAGTGTATCTTCAGCACATGAGATCCTCTCTTCCATCTCTTGTATTCTATTGGTGATGCTTATCTTTGTGGTTCCTGATCTTTTCTCTAAGTTCTCCAGCTCCAGGGTTTTCTGTGTTTGTGTTTTCTTTATAGATTCTGTTTTTATTTTGCACCATTCCCTTCATCTGTTTGAATGTGGATTCTTGTGTTTCTATGATGGCTTCTGTATTTTTTCGTTCGTTTCTCCTCTACTTGCCACTAATTGTGCTTCTACTTGTACAGATATATTTGTCTGTATTGCTTTGAGAGGTTTGTTCATTTCCTCTTTATTGCCTCCACTTTGTGGCTATTTCTCTGAGAGAATCTTTCATTTCTTCTTTTTTGTTCCTGTAACAATTGCATAAGCATAGTAGAGTTCCAGCTTCTTAGAGAGCTATAACAGGGAATTGATTGACCCAGGAATCCAAACCCATCCTAAATAACATAGTGAGTCTCTCTGAAAAGTGTGTACTTTTCCCCATAATTAATCAAATTCAGAAACTTGGTAATTCAAATACCATATAAAAAGCATATTTCATTTCTGTTTTTGATGAGCAGGTTCCTTTTTATTTTTTTCTTAGATTTTTATCACTTGATTTATAGTCCCTATTTTCTCTGAAATCACACTTTTCCAATAAGGGAAAAATAGTAGATTTTCCAAGTTATTGACTTTTTTTTCTCTTTCTTTTTTTAATTTTATTTTTCTTTATTAGTTACACTTTACTCACTTTGTATCCCTGTGGTTCCCTTCCTCCTCCTGTCCCAATCCCTCCCTTCCTCCACCCTCTGCATGCATGCCCCTCCCCAAGTCCACTGATAGGGGAGGACTTCTTTTCCTTCCTTCTGATCCTAGTCAATTAGGTCTCTTAAGGAGTGGCTACCTTGTCCTCTTCTGTGGCCTGGTAATGCTGCTTCCCCTTTTTTTTTAGGTAGAGTGAAGACTTCTAAGTTCCTTATTTTCAGAGGGTAAACAATATTATAGAGATACCTATTCATTTTTGACAAAATATTGTATTTCTGTCAACAGAGCCCAAAATCTAAAGAGTGTTTCTTTCTTTTTTTTTTTCTTTTCTTAAGGGTTTTTTTAAACCATTATTTTCCTTTTTTTCTTTGCTCATTAGCTTATTGATTTATTCACTTTACATCTCAATCACAGAACCTCCCTCTCCTTCCATTCCTAACCTCCCACTCTTTTCCTCCTCCACCTTCCTTCCCCACAGAAAAAGGGAACCTCCCAACCCTTAGCAAACAAACCTGACACATCAAGTCTCAACAGGACTGAGTGCATTCTCTTCCACTGATGCAAGATAAGGCAGCCGAGCTAGGGGAACATGATCCAAAAGCAGCCAATAGAGTCGATGTCAGAGAGAGCTACATCTCCAATTGCTAGGAGACCCACATAAAGACCAAGCTTCTCGTCATCAGCAACTTATGTGTAGGGGACCTAGTCCAGCGTATATGGTTGGTGGTTCAGTCTCCGTGTGCCCCCATGGGCCAGGTTAGGTGATTGTTGGTCTTCTTATGGAAGTCTTGCCCCTTCAGGGCTCCTCTATCCTTTCCCCAACTCTTCCAAAAGATACTACAAGATTCCTCAAGCTCTGCCTAAGGTTTGGCTTTGGGCCACACCATCTATTTCTATTCATTGCTGAATGGATTCTCTCAAAGGGTAGTAATGTTAGCTTCCTGTCTACAGGCATAGCAGAGTATATTTAGTAGTGTCAGGGGTTAGTTCTCACTCATGGGGAGGGTCTCAAGTTGGACCAGTCATTGCTTGGTCCTTCCTTCAATCTCTGCTTCGTCTTTATCCCTGCATGTTTTGTAGATAGGGTAAATTTGGGCTGAAGATTTTGTGGTTGTGTATCTCCTTCCCTCCATTGGAAGTTCTGCCTGGTTATAGACAGTGGCCTCATCAGTCCCTATATTTCCCACTACTTGGAGACTCAGCTAGAGTCACCCCCATAATCTCACAGGAGCCTACCCTGTCACAGGTCTCCAGATTGTTCTAAAGACACCCCCATCAGTTTTCCTTCTCTCTCTCAGCCTTCTTCCCCTTATTTCTGCTCTCCCTACACTTGATCTCCATTCTTGTTTACCTCCTCATCCAGTTTTCTCTCTTCATCCACATCAAATATCTATTTATTTTCACTTTTGAGTGAGATTCAAGCATCACCTATTGGCCCTTAATTGTTACTTAGATTCTTTGGGTCTGGGGAATATAGCATGGTTATCCTGTGCTTTATGACTAATAGCTTCTTTTAAGTGAGTATAAACCGGGTCTGGATTCTGGGTTTGTATTACCTCACTCAGGATGATCTTTTCTAGTTCCATCCATTTGCTTGCAAATTTCATGATTTCCTACTTTTTAATAGCTGTTGTAGTCCATTCTGTAAATGTACCACATATTCTTTATTCTTTCTTTGGTTGAGGAACAACTGGGTTGTTTCCAGTTTCTGAATATTGTAAACAGAGCTTCTGTAAATATGTTTGAGCAAGTGTCCTTCTGGTATGTATGGTGGAGCAATTTTTGGTATATGCCCAGGAGTGGTATAGCTGGGTCTTGAAGTAGAACTATTCCTAATTTTCTGAGAAAGCACCAGATTGATTACCAAAGTATTTGTACAAGTTTGCATTCCTGCCAGCAATGGAGGAGTGTTCCCCTTGCTTCACAACCTCTTTAGTGTGTCTTGTCACTTGAAATTTTTATCTTAGTAATTCTGACAGCTGTAAGATGAAATCTCAGAGTTGTTTTAATTTGTATTTTCTAATGACTAAAAATGTTGAGCTTTTCTGCCCAGCAAGACGGCACATCAGGGTGAAGAGTCCCTCCATGGAGAAGAATGGAAAGGGGGAATGGAGGAAGAGGATGTATGTGGGGTATTTGGCAGAGAGGAGGCAGGGGGCTGCAATCTGTATGCAAAGTGAATAAATAAATAAATTTAAACAAATAAAAAGGATGTTAAGCATTTCTTTAAATGTTTCTCTGCTATTAGTTTCCTATGTTGAGAATCCTCTGTTTAGCTCTATATCTCATTTTTAATTGGATTATTTCATTGGTTGACATTTAATTTTTTGAGTTCTTCATATACCTTGCATATTTGCAACACTATTTATGTTAATTAAAATAAAGTTAATCAATGTCAGTATTGTCAATTAATAATAAAATAAAGTGAGCTAAAGTATGTTAAACACATTGGAGTTACATTTTAAATATCAACAATATGACAAAATATCAACAAATATCAACAAATGGACAAAATAGTGATGGAAATATCAACAAGTATCAACAAATGGACAAAATAGTGATGGGAATATGACTAGCCTTCAATATTCTTTCCTTCAAGCTTCATGTCATGTTGCTTTTAAATAGGCAAAATGACTTATAACTAGGTCCTTCTGATGCTTAAAAAGCTAGTAGTATGAAATTAGTATTTTTCATTAGCTCTAATTTTCCATGTCAAAACAACCAATTTTATGTCATGTGGGGCAACAAATGCAGGTCCATTATTTCTTTTTAGGTCTCATACAGTTATCTATACTATTTAAATAAAAAGTAAACAGCATGGATGCCGTAGAGTAACTGTCAATACTGATTGAATTGACAGAGAAGTTATTTAGCTCTCTATTTCATTTGCCTTTGTACACACAGTCACAAACCAGCTAGTTAAGTTAACATACTCTGAGGAATTAATTTTCTATGAAAAGTTAACTTTTAACGTGATCAAGTTTAATAATAGAGTAGAACCCTTCTCAATGGACCAACCTTGAACATAAGGGTAACAAATTTGATACTTACATACTTATTGGCAATAATGACTATTTTTATTTTAACCATTTCAATTACTCAGGCAGATTTAATCATTCAGTAAGCATTCATTGAGCTCTGCTATGTATTTTTCACGGTACTTGTTCTGGGGATACAATTTAAATGTCAAGTATCAGCTTTCTACAAATACATAATTCACTGAGAAAAGTCAGACAAGGAAAGAGATAATTATACAACAGTGAGGCAAATGCAGTCAGTGATAAGGTTGTATAAAGTGTACTTTAGAAAATTAATGTAGTAGCACCATGTAAAGTATACTTGAGATAAGATTGTCATATTAGTAATGTCAAGTATTTATTATTCTTATTTTTTACATTAGGAAACTTTAGAGGCACTGCGATTTAAATAATAGCCTAGGATGACTCAGTTTATTCTTAATGGGTATATAAAATTCATTGTTTCTATCATGAAATAGTAATTATTTTGTCAACCATGAATAGAATGGTAATCAAGACACAGGGGAGCCTGCCATTATCAGTTTCATAATATATCTTAAATAATGAAGTTATAATTTAGAAGACGAAAAGAAAAATAAAACTGTCTTCTGTGGAATTCTAGTAGGGGAAACTGACAATATATACTCACTGGCCCATTAAGGATCAGTGTTGTTCTTGTACCATTTCTTTCATACAATCTTTCTTCCAGGTTGTGAAGGATGAGGAATTTAGTGATGGACCTACCAGACTTATTGAGAATTTACTTGGAAATTAACTTTAAAGGGTTTTCAGTCAATAAGAAATATGAATAAGAAATGAATAAATTTTTAATTAAAATTTTGTGGGTTAATAATTAGTATTCAATGTGTCTCCCTGAAGCAACTAGATAATTAACAGGAGAGGCATCTTGCAAAAAAACTATCATGTTAAGGTTTTCCAATTTGCACAACAAATAATAATAGTATTTATCTTTTAAGAGTCTTAATAGAACTTAAATATGATTAAAATTTAAATGCCTAGAAATATTCTTGCATTTTTAAATTTGTTAATTTTGACAATTTCATATCATATTTAATACACTGAGGTTATAATATTCTGCCCTTGGTGCTTGCACTTACCCCTTCACTTTCGTTCCCAAAGGATCACATTCTTCCTTCCAAATTATTTCGCTCCTTACCTCACATTCCTCAATTCCTTCCTTCCTTCCTTCCTTCCTTCCTTCCTTCCTTCCTTCCTTC